>NC_058405.1:36377901-36501127 GCF_002201575.2 Neomonachus schauinslandi | reverse complement strand
AGAAGAAGAAGAAGAAGAAGAAGAAGAAGAAGAAGAAGAAGAAGAAGGAGAAGAAGAAGAAGGAGAAGGAGAAGAAGATAGCAGGAGGAGAAGAAGATAGCAGGAGGAGAAGAAGATAGCAGGAGGGGAAGTATGAAGGGGGGGAAATCGGAGGGAGAGATGAACCATGAGAGACGATGGACTCTTAGAAACAAACTGAGGGTTCTAGAGGGGAGGGGGTGGGAGGATGGGTTAGCCTGGTGATGGGTATTAAAGAGGGCATGTCCTGCATGGAAAGAAAATAAAAAATAAAAAATAAATAAACCATGCATACTTGAATTCCAGTCTCCAGCTCTACTTCCAGGAATACTTACTAATGACACAGTTCTCCAAAATATTTCTCAGTTCATCTCTTTCTCTATATTTATATAATACTCATTTCATGCCTGGATTAACTCTAACAGCTTCCTAGACCATTAACTAGCTTTTGCTGTGCCCATTTTTTGTACATTTTCTAAAGTGGTCCCATTTTTCAGAGTTATCTTTGTAAATTATGATAGGCAGCCTATTGTAGCTGTTAATACATTATTTCTACAGAACTGCCAACACACTGAATGTTAACTAACATTAGGACTGTTATTTTTATTATTGACTTAATTATGCTACTCCCCTCTTCAGGAAACTACAAGAACTTCTAATTATACATGACTTCAAATCCAAATTTCTCTACTGGTTTTCAAAATCTGTCAAAATTGTTTTTGTCCTACTTTTACAGCTTAATTTCCCAGGATTTCCAATACAAATGACTCCACTTTAACTAAGCCAGTATCTCATAATTTTCAAAAATTCTTTCTTTCTCTATTTTTCCATATTTTTCTATCTAAAATAGCACACTTGTTCTTTTCCATTAGGCTGACCTCAAACACAATCTCTCTGAAAAATCGCTCGTTACCTTATTTGATTATCTCTTGCATTTGGAATAAAAACTATATATTTCCACTGCAGTTATAATGTAATATATGGTAACTATTACAATTTCCTTAATTGTCCTACAGGTTATTCTTTCCTCCTCAAGATTATTGCAAACTTCATGTGGAAAAGTGTCATGTTTTATAATCCTTTTGCATCACCAACAGGGAATAGACCAAGGCATACATGTTTGATATACATTTGTTTTATGCAAGGAAAGATGCTTCATGTACTGCTGAATATCAGTAGTAAGTAGAGGGAAGACATTAAAGTGATACCTACATGATGGGAAAACAAGTGAAACGAAAGTTTTTCAGCTTCTCTTATCGCCCCCTTTCCCAGTTTTATTGAGATATTATTAATATATAACATTTATTTAAGGCATAGAATATGATTTGATACACATATATGTTGAAAAAATGATTACCACGATATATTTATAATTGTTGTATCCTGTTGGTGAATTGATTCCTTTATCATTATATAATGACCATCTTTGTTTCTTGCTACCGTTAAGCCTTAAAGTCTATCTTGTCTGATAAAAACTATAGTTACACTTGCTCTCTTTTTGGTTCCATCTGCTTGGAATATCTTTTTCCATTCCTTCCTTTTTGAGACTATGTGTGCCCTTAAAGCTGAAGTGAGTCTCTTGTAAGCAGCATATACTTGGGTCTTATTTTTGACCCCATTCAGTCATACTACACCTTTTGATTGGACAGCTTAATCCAGTTATATTTAGAATAATTATTGATAAGTAAGGATTTACAATGCCATCTAATTGTTTTCTGACTGTTTTGTAGTTCCCTTGTTCATTTCTTCGTCTTTTGCTATCCTTGTTTGTGAATTAATAATTTCCTATAATGTTATGCTTTCCCTTTTTTCTTTTGTATATGTACTTTAGGTTTTTGTGCTGTGGTTACCAAGAAGCTTACATAAAACAGCCTATAAATATAACTATAAATATTTTAAGCTGATAACAACTTAATTTCAACCACATACAAAAACTACTTTTTTACTCCTTGCATATTTTGTTTTGATGTCACAAATTACCTTTTTGTATACTGTACATCCATTAACTAATTATGTAGCAATAAATATTTTTAAAACTTTTGTCTTCTTTTTTTTTCTAATCTCTATATTAGAGTTAAGTGATTAACACACGACACTACAGTTTTAAATTATTCTGAATTTGACTCTATACTTAGCTTTACTAGTATGGTTTATACTGAACAGGGAGCCTGATTTGAGGCTTGATCCCAGGACCCTGAGATCATGATCTGAGCCAAAGGCAGACACTTAAAAGACTGAGCCACCCAGGTGTTTCTAAGTGTTTATGAGCCCCTAAGTGTTTCTAAATACATCATTTCAAATGCCACTTTTAGCTTCAACTATTTTTATGATACTAGTGCTCAATAAAAAACACTAAAATCATATATATCATATATATATGACTTATATATTTATGGTATATATATTCTTGAAATAACTAAATCTATTATCAAACATAGACAAAAATGAAAACAGAATATGATGTTAAATGAAATGCCCAGGGTTTTGGTCTACAGAGCAGGATTGTATCTGTTGCTATCACATATCACCATTTTATTTTTCACTTAAGTCTTTATTTGATCATGAATTATTGCATGGCCACTCTAAAGAGTTCAAAGAATATATATATTTATGCATTAAAAAAATGCTAACTCCTCTTTATCCTGCCTACTCCCATCTCCCAGGAATAGGCTTTATTGACAGTATGTTATATATCCTTCCACACTGTTTCTATGCACTTAAAATTATAAATAATATTATTTCCAACTCAGAGAATGTTAGTTATTTAAGATTTTCTCATTCATTTCTGTCGAATGCACTTACTCTTAATAATGGCTAGAGAGGGAAAAGACTTTCACAGGCTAAATGATATTTCATTCTATACCTGTACATTGTAACAAAGTAGGCCCTGAAAACCCCTTAATTCTCCTAACATTGATAATTTGGCAGGACACCTGGGTGGCTCAGTTGGTTAAGCATCTGCCTTCGGCTCAGGTCATGATCCCAGGGTCCTCAGATAGAGTCCTGCATGGGGCTCCTTGCTCAATGAGGAGTCTGCTTCTTCCTCCGCCTGCCGCTTTCCCTGCTGGTGCTCTCTCTCTCTCTCCCTCTCTCCCTCTAACAAATAAATAAATACACTCTTTAAAAAAAAATAGCTCATTCAAAAAAAAAAAAAAAAGAATATTTGGCTATCCAGGGATGCCTGGGTGGCTCAGTCGGTTAAAGTGTCTGCCTTCAGCTCAGGTCATGATCCCAGGGTCCTCAGATAGAGTCCTGCATCATGCTCCTTGCTCATGGGGAGCCTGCTTCTCCCATTGCCTGCCGCTCCCCCTGTGTTCTCTCTCTCTCTGACAAATAAATAAGTAAAATCTTAAAAAAAAAAAAGAAAAGAAAATTTGGCTGTCCAATTATTAATATTGATCTTGTCAGTCTAATTTTTAGCAACTGGCATCCCTGATTACAGGCAGCTACCTAGCAAGAAGTTTTCTATATTTAGTACTCAGGGATTTATATTTAGTTTCTTGGTTCACTTGTTGCTAATCAATTATTCTGGGCCATTTATGAGAAGCTTATATTTATTTTAGAATTTCTCTGAAAACTGAAAGCACAGATGAATTCAGAATTTTGATTATTTTCCATGCCAAAGCGGTATTAGTGTGTCATCTTAAGTATTATTAGCTTTTTAGAACTAATTTACTTAAAAATATGCGTAGTAGTAATTAAATGTATCTATATAAACATGGCATTTCATAAATACATTGATAGTTGTTACTTATATCAGGTTAAAAACGTATATACAATATAACCAGAACAAAAACAAAGGGTTTTATGGAGAGCCCTTTAATATCATAATCTATTAACTTAAGTGGGGATTGATTTGAAAATTTTGAATGATGAGATAATAATAAATTAAATATACATGGCTTTATGAATGGGTATTTAGTGAGTGTGCTTATAAGATTAGCTTTCAGTGTCCTTCCTGAAGGAGCAGTAGATCTTAGTGTAGTTGTTTCTTTTTTCATTATTTGAAATTATTATAATAGCCCCATGTTCCAGTGCTAATGATTGTAACATCATATATATTTTGCCCTGAGGCAATACTCATCTGTGCTAATCAAAATATAACAAAATAACTTCAAAATCCGTTCCTTAGTTACTATAGCTAAGATGATTATTTGTTTAAAGGAAAGAACTAATCTTGCATTAATTACTATCATTTTACTGTACAAAAGTGTAAATAAGGATGTGCAATGTATCTGCAGTTACTAAAAACAGCATTTGCCTTTTTCCGGTGCCCCATAAATGTTTTCCCACATATTGTTAATGTATGTTTAACTTAGAATCATAACTATATAAATTATTTATAAAATAGGTAGTACTAAGTCTTAACTCATGGTATAAAATAAATATAAATCCTTATTTGCATTAATTTAGCAGAGAGCCTTAGGCTAAAATTTTTCTTGTCACATTTAAGGAAAATATAGATGGTTGACAATAATTACTTGCTTTAATATCTACTAACTATATAAAATATTTAAATGTTCAGAGTAATACGTATAAAAGTAATAATTACTCTGATGTTTTAGAATAATCTAAACCAACAAGCAATTTTATTTCTTAGTCATCTGGATTATTTTAAAATAACTTATATAACTACATTATTTAGAAAATGATATTAATGATCTAGATAAAAAGAGTAACAAAGAAAACAATGTAGAATATAATTAACATGAGAGAATTGCTCAGTATATTGGTTAAAAATGCTTCAACTGAGAAATATTAAATGAGAAATATTAAATTACTACCAATATAAGGCTATAAAATAAGACTGTAAATTACATGAAACACCGCTTTTTTAAAATATTAACGAACATTTGATGTGCTAATATACTTTTGAGTTGATTGAGTCCCTCTATCTTCTTAAACACACACACATATATAATATATATAATTATTTAATGAATTTATAAGTTAAATAAAGTAAATTTAATTACACTCTCAAATTAAGAATACTTCTTACAATAGAATTTTTATCTAGATGTTATCTAGATGATAGTTCAGGATAATTTGCATATTTGCCACACATATTACAACATTAAATATCTCAATAATAATGACTATTTTTAATGGCTTTCTTGCCAATAATAATGCATTGTCATAGAAATATTTGAAAATGCATGTGAATAGTATATTATTAGAATTGTTGCCAGAGTTAGCTGATATTTTGAACCCTACCAGACCTACATTAGTTATTCAATGCTAAATGTTCCCTCCTATGCATTTCTAGTGTATCAAATTCACTTTCTTTTTTTTTTTTTTTTAAAGATTTTATTTATTTATTTGAGAGAGAGAGAATGAGAAAGAGCACATGAGAGGGGGGAGGGTCAGAGGGAGAAGCAGACTCCCTGCCGAGCAGGGAGCCCGATGCGGGACTTGATCCAGGGACTCCAGGATCATGACCTGAGCCGAAGGCAGTCGCTTAACCAACTGAGCCACCCAGGCGCCCTCAAATTCACTTTCACATTTTAATATTGCTATCATAGTAGAAATACAGCTTAATTCTTCAGGAATGTTTTTAATAGTCAGCACTTAGATGTATATATATTATCTACATAATGAAATTTAAATTAAAAGTATAGGAAAGAGGAGTACACTGAAAATATTTTTTTATATGTTGGTAACTTATGCCTCTTCTAAATTCATCAGCATTAATAGTATTAAACATCATACATCAAGGTAATCTAAGGCTATTTGCCTATTTATTCAACTATTTAAAATAATAAAATAAGAAGTTTCAAAATTAAATTAAAATTATTTTCCCAATTACAATTTCAAAATAAAAAATAGAGAAACAAGTAAAAAAACCCAACATCAAATTTAATTAATTTTCATAAGTAAGCTGATAAGAAATTAATGCACAAAATAATTGGATGTTCAGTTCATGTAACTTAGAATTATAAATCACAGATATATAGGGAATGTTTAAAAGTACATTAGCTTTCAAATATATTGGACCTTAAGGATAATATTAGTATGTTATAATTTTTTTAAAAATTAATAAATGCAAAATAAAAATGTCAACATGAAATACTTTGCATTTCCTAGTTGAAACAAATAATATATACCCAAGATAACCTAATTTCCTTTTAATTTTGGCAGAAACATATATCTCATTTCAGATCCTAGGTACATTCTCTTAAGTTAAAATGGATTTCCACTTAGTGCAATTATGAGTCACATAAAATGGACTATGTATGAATCCTAGGTAGAGGAAGTTTTATTTTTGAAGTATTTATATTTGCTTTATTTATTAAAAGAGATTACTTAAAATGACATTATAATTCTCCTCCCAAAAGAAATAAAGAGTAAAAGAAAAATAACTCAAGCTCCCTCAAAAATGTGGATTCTCAACTACTATAAATAGACTTAGCTATGATTATTTGACAAAGCTTAGTAGAATACATTTATATTATGATTTAAAATTCTGCAAATTTACCTGTATGCTTCATCTTTTTTTTTTTTTTTTTGCAGTTAAAGCATAATACTATGAAGACGACATGTGTTAATAGATGGAATATCAAGTTATTCTTGATGTTCTTATTGGAAAATCTTAACTTTCATTCACAGTAGATTTTTGATCATCTAATCTCTGAGCCTGACAACATTTGAGAGCATAACAATTACTGAATGAATAAACACATGGAAACAAACAATATTTTTATAATAAAGTATCCACATATCATATATATTATAAAATACCTGGAAATTCATAACAAAATATCAAAGTCAAAATATTTCAAATTGCGTTTGAACTCCTTTCTTCCATGAATCAAAGGCTTGAGATCTTGAGTTCTTTAACACAGGGATCAGCAAACTATGGCCCGTGGACCAAGTCTGGCCTGCTGCCTATTGCACAGCTCACAAGCTAAGAACAGATATTACATTTCTATTGGTGGGAAAAATCAAAGGATAAATATATTCCATTACATGTGAAGAGTATATGAAATTCAAATCCCAGTGCCCATTAATAAAGTTTTATTGTACCACAAAAAAAAAATGGATTCTTAATTCTCTGATCATTGAATGTTTTGTATTCTACATACCAGACTGTCACTTCTATATCCAATAAAGACAAGTTACTATACCTGTGTGCAGGTATCTTTCGGTTCCCGACAATCAGAATAACATCACAGAGTTGCTGTTGTTTCAAGTAACTTTCCATTTTTCTGAAGGTTTGCTCAGCATGGTGGACAGCCTGATAGAATTCTTCAGAGCTACTGGAGTCCATATCACTTTGAGGTGTCAATGAATGGCTAGTTGCTGTCAGCCTACAAATCACACACAAAAAGATGGTGTTTATAAAGTGCTATGAATTGTCCAAAACAACACACAGAGTTTTAAAATTTTATAGGGAAAATCAATGCATGTCTCCTTATGTTAATCATTATTAATGTAAGTCAGAAAGATCTATTTTGGGTGAAATAATTTGCTCTGGGAAGCAATAAATGAATTGTTAATTATCTTTTCTTCTAGTTTTAAAATGATTTCAAAGATAGGTTATCTATATTTAGTAGGACATTAAGCTAAAAAATCTGAAAAAGTAACAGAAACAGTAAATTACTAACATGCCTCTTCTAAAATTGATTGCTAATAAAATGTTAACTTAATCCATTTGAAATTGAGGAAGATCATCTAATTATACTATTCTAAATTATGATTCCTGTGAGGTTATAGTAAATGTTCCTTTACAGAAGTAGGTGATTTTCATGATGAGAAATTATGAAAGATGGTTTGTAAAAAAAATTGGCAATAAATTTAAAAGTAAATTGTTGAGTTTCATATTCCATGCCCAACCAATTAAAAAAAAATTACAAAATGTAGTAGCTCAGTACTAACAAATATTTTGTTAGTGATAAACTTTAAAATTTTGAAAAATTCATGATACTTAAGTTTGGCTACTAAATCTATTAATATCATAACAATGAAGTCTTTAAAATACCATACTCTATATTAAGGAGAAGACTCTCAGTATATGCATGATAGGCCCAGAAGACCCAGTCAAGTATTCTGATGCTGTGCTAATTAAGTCCTTAAAACAATTTAAAAATGAAAATGAATTAGATATTTAACAATAATAATGAAATAGCTTATTTCAAAACAGAAAGTATGGAGAATTCTGCTTCCAATTACAGGGCGATAACTTGTAGCTGACTAAACCCCTCACCAGAAAAAAATGTTACATATAATATCAAAACAACTAAATGAATTTAACAATAGCTACTAAGACAACCAGGACTTGAAAGACCAAGATCTTAGAATAAAGAAAAACTCATGGAAGTCAGCTCAAAATTCTATACTGTTTTTTCTTTCCCTCTAAAGGTATTTACTAATTATAAGCAGCACAGGATAAGAAACTGAGAAAAAGTATCATGGGGCGTGGAGGAAAAGATGGATATTGGAATTTTATGGGCTCCAAAGGTAGCAGAACTTGAGAAACAAATGAGGGGCCATAAAAGAGGAAAGTTTGGGAAAGGCTGTCATTGGGCACCACTTTTCCCCAGAGGTATTTGTGATCTGAAGCACTGCTAGACAGGCAGAAAATGACTTATTGGAGATTGAGAAGCTAAATAGACTGTGAAAGATAAAAATTTGAATTCAAGGACCAGCAAGATGAGAGACTCTGGTAAATACACAGGGTCTCAGTTGAACTCCCTGAAGGGCTCTATCCTAGGAGGCAAGGGAAATAGAAATTGACAAGATAATACAAAGACAGAAACCTAGGTCTAAATCAGTGAAGTCTCTGAGTGCATTAAGGTGATGTACCAATCTAAATGTCAGCAAACAGTCAAAATAAAAACCTTTAGAAAAAGGTAACCTCATAGAAACTCTGATTTCTTGTGCATGTGTGTAGTGCTTGACATTAAGGTAAAAAAAGCAGGTCTATAAATAAACTAGACCTAGGGAGAAAAACAGGTAATAGAAACAGGCTTGGAGGTGCTACAGATGTATCTCTGAAAGGAAGTATCACAATTATAGATGTGAAAATAACATCATTACTATAGAAAACAATCTGGAGTGTTTCAAGAATATTAGGTTATATGAAAAAATCATGTAGAAATGTAATAATTTAACTTAAAATTTTGATAGAGGAACGGAACTTGCAGAATGCATGCAGATGAGGCAAACATAAGCTGAAAAATAAGTAGGAAATATTGAAAGTAAAATATTGGGATAAAAAAGATAAAAACAATAGTTTCTGAAACAAATGAAACATGGGAAAGGATTATAATATATAATTGTAGTCTTTTTTTCTTTTTTTAATTTAATTTAATTTTATTATGTTATGTTAGTCACCATACAATACATCATTAGTTTTTGATGTAGTGATCCATGATTCATTGTTTTCGTATAAATAATTGTAGTCTTAAAAACAGGAGAGAGATATGATAGGGCAAAAGCCATCTGAAGACATAATGGCCAAGAGTTTTCAAAAATGTGTTAAAAACATCAAAACAAAGATTCAAGATTCACTATCCATTCATGATAAAACAAAACTACACATGATAGTAAAATCAATACAAAACTGAGGGGGGCAGGCAGAAAGGAAGAAAGAAAAAGACTTTCTTAAAATTTGTCAGAAAACAGAAAAAGAGAACCTTCCCTCAACTCATTTAATGAGGCAAACATAAGATGGAAACAAAACTTGGAAAGGAGGTTACACGGAAAGAAAATGAATGGCCATTCTCTCTTCTAAACATATTTGCAAAAATCCTAAGCAAAATACTAGCAACTAAATATAAAACTGTATGTAAAAACTAAATGTAAATATGAGGCTCCTGAGTGGTTCAGTTGATTAAGTGTCGGATTCTTGATTTGGGCTCAGGTCGTGATCTTAGGGTCATGAGATCGAGCCCTGCATTGTGCTCCACACTGGGCATGGAGCCTGCTTAAGGTTCTTTCTCCCTCTCCCGCTGCCTTTCCCATTCTCCCCTCCATTCTCTCTCTCTAAAAAAAAAAAAAAAAAAAAAAAAAAAAAAAACCCCCCAAAAACACTCTCAAAAAAAAAAAAAAAAAAAAAGGTAAAAAAATAAGTGTGTCAAATATATAGTGGATAATGCATCACAAGTAAGTTGTACCAAATTAAGGAACACATTTCAATCATATAAAACCACCTAATTCACTCATATATCAAACATATTTAATGGAAATCTTTCTTCCTTGAGACTGAAAATGAAATTCTTTAGTACTACCTCCATTCAACATTTTTCTGGAAGGTCTTTCCAATGTAATGTAAACAAGGGAAAAAAGAAATAAAGCCCATTAAAGTTAGACCAAAAAATACATATATAACTGCTATTATTTCCAGAAGACATGTTTGTGCACATAAAACTCCAAAAGAACTGCAGACAAGTTTACAAATCTAAATCCATTAAAATTATGTGTGTTCTCTGCTATCTACAGTATTTGTCTATGCAATATGATTATTTTCATTAGTTTTCCTTTAAATATTTAAATATTTAAAATTAATAGAAATTTTGCTGTACCATATGTTTGCCTTTCACAAGTTTGCTTATTACAACCCCAGAATATGGTCATTTCCCAGCATATATTTTAGGAATTCAGGCTCGGGCATATGTTGGCAAGAACATCCTTCTACACGTTAACAGACACATTGAACAGAAAAGTCACAAAATGCCCAGCAGGATGGACTTTTAAATCTAGAATGAACATATCATTTTGGGTTACAGGTAATTATGGAGAATAAAGTCAGGAGTGCAGGTTGCCAAATAGATCAAGACTGCTCCACTGAGATCCTGATGTTTCTGGTCTGGTACCAGACTGCATGAATAGGGTCCTAAAATCAAGATACTAGAGACAGCCCTGCAGAATGGCTCCAGATAGGCTTAAAGGGGGTTGGGGATAAAGACTACATTCAGATCCTTATCTTAATTTCCTACAAGACAAATACCATACTTAGGGCAGAAAGTTTTATAGCTCACTAAGATTTCCATAGCCTGGGAAATGTTAGCAAGAAAAGAATTTAGTGTAGTAGTTTATCTACAAGTCACTCAAGTTGTGGTGGACATAATATTAGAGGAAATAATGAAAGAAATAGAGTAATACAGTTGTAGAGTTTGGTGAGACCACAGACAGCAAATCAAACAGGGCATAGATTTGACAAGATTTATTTAGAGCTAATTACTCACAAGGTAGCACCACCTTTTCCACAATCAAGGTGTACTAACACATCTTGACTGTAATACGGAGATGGGCCTTTTCTGAAGAACTTGAAAGCAATTTAAAAGGATAAATCAAAAGAACAGAGAGCTAGAAACTAGGCTCCAAACTATTTTTTTCAGAGTTCTTATTCACTCCCAGCTTTTTTCCTAAAAGTTCTAATTCTCTGAATTTCTCCATATTAAATCTGAAAACTAGTTATTTTTCTTGAAGGTTGGTTATCGGTCAGAAAAATGGTTATGTTGGTTTGACTTGATTTTCTCCCGATAAAGTCACTGTCCCAGTGCTTGCACGTTTTCTCATAAATCATTTCCTGATACCTGGCTTGAGTAGAGCTCCTTGACCTTGACCTTTGACTCAGGATTTAAAAAAGGAGTTTCCACATCAGTATACTTAGGATTCTTAAACTACAGTTTATTATTTAATCTTCCCTCACATATCCAACCTTATTAGTTTAACAAATGAGACTTTAAAATTATAGGAAATAGAGGTTATATCTTTAATGTTTCCTATAAATATAAAGTAAAAATCTGACATTGTATTATTTCTGGTATTGTCTAATTTTTATGTCTTCAGCCTAAATAAACTTTATAATCTCTTTCTAATCTAAGAGTATCTCAGATGTTAGGATCTGACACTATATTTTTTATCTTTATTGTGGCCCAACAACATAAAGCTTCAAGTTCCAAGAAATGCAATTTTAAAAGGGCAATATGATTTCTTCCTATCGGAATTTAAACATGCTAAAGAATTCACCAGCCTGTGATATACAACACAATACAATTAAAAAATTTTCTTGGGATGCCTGGGTGGCTCAGTCGTTAAGCGTCTGCCTTCAGCTCAGGTCATGATCCCAGGGTCCTGGGATGGAGCCCTGCATCGGGCTCCCTGCTCCGCGGGAAGCCTGCTTCTCCCTCTCCCGCTTCCCCTGCTTGTGTTCCCTCTCTCGCTGTGTCTCTCTCTGTCAAATAAATAAATAAAATCTTTAAAAAAAATTTTTTTTCTTGATCTCACAAACTACTCTAGCCATAGCTATTCCTTCCTATTTCCTTTCACAGCTATAGGTCTTGAAAGTGTTGTCTGCACTCATTATCTTAATTCCTGACCCTCTGAATACTCCTCAGTCCATTGCAATCTAACTTTCCAACCACCCTTGTAATGAAATTGCTTTTGCCAAAGGCACTAGTGTCTTTTCTGGTGGCTTTATTTAGCTTTCATGTTCATTTCTTATCTTAACTGCTCAGAATTGACCAATAAGCTTTCCTGTTCCTATGCTAAATAGTTCAGGGCTGAACATCACTTACTTTTGCTGTACCAAACAATTCGGAGATAAAGCATACTTTCTAATTTTTGTGCTAAACAGTATTGGTATCAGGTGGAAATAACTCTTGCACCAGGAAACAGTTATTTCTAGAAGATTAGACTGTGAATTAATTTTAAAAAAAAAGCTGTAAAAGGTATCGATTACTCCTCTGTTTTCACATTAAGACCCCCTACCTATGTGCCGATTTAAAGCTATTACATCATAAATTGTTCCCATTGTCAACCAAGTTCCAGCCTTCAATGCTTCCATGGTCCAAATCACATATTGTATGTTATAAATGCCTAATGATCTGATGCTTTCTTCAACTTTTAGTACCCATCAGCTCTTTTAGGCAGTTAGGCATGGGGGAGGAGAGAGAGAGCAGATTTTGGCCACACCCTCGGAGCCACTCCAAGGGTCAACAGCCACATCTTCAGAGCCATCTTTAAGGGTTAACAGAATAAGAAAGGCCTAGCCACAGAGCTGGCTCAAAGGCCACCAGAGGACTGCTGAGAGCTGAGCGTGGGCACAAATGGTGCGGCTAGTAAGGTCACAGCAAAAGCTCATTAGACACTCATAAATATACAATACATAAATAAATACAATTATAACAGACCGCATCATGGGTAGGCGCATGTGCAGAGGTCAATATTATGTGAGTACCAGCTGTCAATCAAAAATGTCAATCAAAGACAGATTTACATGTACACAAAGCAGGCTTAAAAGGATGCAGCTGGAGCTTCTTGGTCCCATTGCCACTCTTGCTCCAGCGATGGCCCGCTTTCACTCTTGAAGGTGTCCTCAACTTACCCACTCTATGAACTCTATCTCCCCATTCTGGTCTTGCGTCTCCAATTCTTTGGTGCATCTGGGACGGGAACTGAGTGACCCAGTAACAGCTGAAGCTCTAATTCTAACCATGCTAAGTAGTTTCAGTATGTCATAGCTCTTTCTTCTACAGCCTTCACACATATATTTCTTTCCCTGAAACCTTCATATCACATTGACATTCTCGTGGATAACTTCTTCAGAGATCGGTTTAAGTATTACTTTTTTCAGAAAGACTTCTTTTAGTTTGGGGGGTCAGGGCTTACCCTGACATGCTAATTACCCAGTGTAGTTTACATCCGTCTTTGACATGTAGAATACTTTAGGAGTTCAATTATTTGTTGAATAATTGAGTGAGAATATTCTATGAGAAAATGGCCTTGGCCAAGTACTAATCTTAATTTGTTGTGGTTTTCTTGTTTGTTTCATAGAACACAAAAATATACTTTTGGTAAAGGACTTTATATCCCCAAACCTGACAGAGTGCCTGGCACACATAGGGTAGATTAATAAGTGTTTTTGTGAATTGCTATTGTTGAATTTCAAATAGCTTCCAGAGCTCAGGAGAAAAAATGCATACATAACTGCTATAAATATGAACTCTTTTGCATTCTCTGATAGTGCACTTATGTACACTGTGAAAATACTAAAGAATACAATAAAAAACACTTTTAAAAAATCCTTTCTTTTTTTAAAGATTTATTTATTTGAGAGAGAAAGAGAGAGTGCGCGTGAGTGGGGCCAGAGATGCAGAGGCGGAAGGGAATGTCTTGAGCAGACTCCCCACTGAGCAAGGAGCCTGACACAGAGCTCATCTCCTGACCCTGAGATCAGGACCTGAGCCAAAACCAAGAGTTGGTTGTTTAACTGACTGTACCACCAAGGCCCCTCTAAAAACTTCTTTAAACAGATATGATGCATTGATTTCAAACAAAGTTCCCTAAGTCCCAGCATCATTATTATATCTTTTTTTTTTTTAAGATTTGTTTATTTATCTTAGAGAAAGAGGGTGTGCAGGGAGTGGGGGGGGGCAGAGGAAAAGGAGAATCTCAAACAGACACCCCGTTAAATGCAGAGCTCTTGGGGGGTGAGGGGCTTGATCTTAGGACCCTGAGATCATGACATGAGCTGAAAGCAAGAGTCGGATACTTAACCAACGGAGCTAACCAGGCATGCCTTATTATTATATCTTTAATGTCACTATGTAAGAGTAGAACTAAAAAAGGGGCGCCTGGGTGGCTCCGTTGGTTAAGCAACTGCCTTCGGCTCAGGTCATGATCCCGGAGTCCTGGGATCGAGTCCCGCATCAGGCTCCCTGCTCAGCAGGGAGTCTGCTTCTCCCTCTGACCCTCCTCCCTCTCATGCTCTCTGTCTCTCATTCTCTCTCTCGCAAATAAATAAAATCTTAAAAAAAAAAAAAAGAGTAGAACTAAAATGAAAAAATAAATTTGCAAGGAGTCTCCTTTTTCTCTTGAATAAGTTAGCTTTTGTTTTGAGGGAATATTTAAAGAACATTTCTGTAATATCGGATAAAGGAATTACCAATACATACTTCTTGGGCAAGACCTGAGTGTAGTGAAAGATACTATTATGTAAGTGAAAAAATAACTATTTGTTTTAGCCATAAAATTTAGTGTACACTGCAGGCATCTCTTCATATTAAATTTCCATTAGCAAAATATTTATTTTAGCTTGTAAAAATATTTCTGGTCAAAAGTTTGCTATTTTATTCCTTCCTTACATTGCTTAAGTATTTTATATGAGCACATGTCATTTCAATTTTAAAACTATGAAGTTATTATTACAAATCATTATGTAAACAATATCAAAGATCCATAAGTAAGCAAAAATTCTCAGACAATAAAACACAATATTGCATATCTATTTAACCTTGAAAGTTCTACACCTAAAGTTAATATTTCATTATTTAAAAAAAAAAGAAAAGGGAAACATTTTTTTTTTGAAAAGGGAAACATTTTTTAAGTAAATGAATAAATTTAAAGAATCAACTTTGCATTATTACAAAACCAGCAAATGAAACATCATCATCATATATCGGCATGGCAGAGTAAACCAGTATTCAAAATGAATGTCTAGTTATACAAACACACTAATTTCAAACCTTTTAATAACCCCCGAGAGAGAGGTTTAGATCCAGGAAATATTAGAAGGGATAAAGTTCAAGCACCAGGTGCTACTACTTAGAAGCAAGAAAAATGAATATAGTCATTAATGTTGCTTTTGGGTACAATTTTGTCTTATAAGATAATTGGAATTTTAAGTAAGGCTTTTTATCAGAAGTATTGAAACACACACACATGCATACACACACACACACACACTGGTAAGACAGAATAATAAAAAAAGAGGAATAACTCATAAGCTAGAGAAAAACTATATATATTCTAGCCTCCATCAGTTACTGCATTTTGAATCTCGATTAATTTATCTATAAAATAGAATATCAGCTTTTTCCCCTCAACTTTAAATGTTTTATTCCTTGTAAGGCTATTGTAGAAATTCAATAAAATTATGTAAATTAAAAAATGAATATCATTAAAAACCTCCTCATAGAATGCTTGTGGAAAGAAATAAAATTTGTATTTGAAGCTGTTAAGTATATTTCCAATGAAATACCAGATGTAAAAATGTAACCAATAATATCTGTAAAATAATGAATTAGGTGTGTATCAGTACAGGGCGAAATGTTGCTTGAAAAATTACATCTAGGGGCACCTGTGTGGCTCAGTCGTTAAGCGTCTGCTTTCGGCTCAGGTCATGATCCTAGGGTCCTGGGATCGAGGCCGGGATCGAGTTCCGCATCGAGCCCTGCATCGGGCTCCCCCCTCCGCGGGAAGCCTGCTTCTCCCTCTCCCACTCCCCCTGCTTGTGTTCCCTCTCTCACTATCTCTCTGTGTCAAATAAAAAAATAAAATCTTAAAAAAAAAAGAAAAATTACATCTACCTTTAATAATTAATAATCATCCAAAAATAAATAATACCTTGTTGTTTTCCTCTTCTAAATTTTAAAATGTATAATCTATAGATATACCTATTTAAATTAAAAGTATTTTTAAATGTTTGAAATTTAAAAATTGAAATAGTTGAAATATTTTCAAGGGCTTTAAAATCAAAAGCAAGAAAATCATGATTGAGGACATGATGAGAATAGTTGACAAATAAATTATATTTAGATGCTGAAAGTTCTCAACAAAAAAAATGCCAAATCTGGGAAGAAAGGCAACTACTCAGAGGGAATTGGAAATGTTATAAAATCTGAAAGTGTTTCTCATATGAAATGCAGTTGGAAATTGATATATGAATGATTAATTAATGCAAGTTCTGCTCTGAGAAGATATACCACAGAACAAAGGAATTACAATAATGTAGGAACTTGGATAGTACATACCTGGGAAGTGCCTGTAGAGAAAGATTCAAAGGGTATCAGATTAAGGTGAAATAAAATGATGTGTTTCTACTTCACCCAGGATTCAGAGGAGTGGCTCTAACAGCTATTGGGCTAATGGAAGCCTGAATTAAAAGGGATCCTAGAATCTGTAATGCCAACATTTCTTAGTCATATTGTAGAAGAAATAAAAATGGTTATGTATGTGGGCATGATACAGCAGATCTATCATAGCCAACCTGTTTGACCGTAATTATTTTATGGTTTAGGGAACATTCTTTTCACCATCATGAAATTTATTGGCAAGTAGAACAACATCATACTTTTAAAGCTCCCTGGTAAGTACTATAGGTTCTGATGGCACAATTTAATTGAGCTCTCTGATGTCAATGGCATTATTGTACTAGATGATGAGATTTAAGAATTAAACACAATGATATCACTGATATGAGGAATTCTTAATCTCAGGAAACAAACTGAGGGTTGCTGGATTGGTGGGGGGTGGGAGGGATGGGGTGGCTGGGTGATAGACACAGGAGAGAGTATGTGCTATGGTTAGCGCTGTGAATTGTGAAAGACTATTGAATCACAGATCTGTACCTCTGAGACAAATAATACAACATATGTTAAAAAAAAAAAGAAGATAGCAGGAGGGGAAGAATGAAGGGGGGGAAATCGGAGGGGAAGACGAACCATGAGAGACGATGGACTCTGAAAAACAAACTGAGGGTTCTAGAGGGGAGGGGGGTGGGAGGATGAGTTAGCCTGGTGATGGGTATTGAGGAAGGCACGTTCTGCATGGAGCACTGGGTGTTATGCACAAACAATGAATCATGGAACACTACATCAAAAACTAATGATGTAATGTATGGTGATTAACATAACAATAACAAAATTAAAAAATTTAAAAAGAGAGAATTAAACACAATGTGAGCTCTATTGTCACCAGTCTACTGCCACTTGTCCAATCAAGCCTGCCACCAGTTTTGGCATAAAAATACGGTTTTACTGAGATATGGCCACACCCATTCAATTACATATTGTTTGTGGTTTTTTTCTGGCCAAACGGTGAAGTTCAGTAGTTGTGAGAAAGACCATATTCTCTCCAGAGCCAAAAAATATTTACTATCTTGTCATTTATGAAAAAAAAAAGTGAAAGAAAAGAAAATTACTGGTCCCTATTATGATCATAGGAATGGAATGGTGATGAGTAGATTTTAGTTACTGAAAACAACTCTGGAAAATACAACTTTATCATAAGGACCTGCATGAAATGGATAGTCCACTAAGTTCCTACTTGGTCTGCTGTTTAATCAGAAAAAGTATAGATCTTTTGTGTAGCAGTCTGAATTGAGTCATCATGGTGGGACTTTATACTCTCTCTCTCTGTTACTTCATCTAAATTAGTTCAGAAATTCAGAGTTTCTTCACTGATTATAAGACTGGGTTCTTTGAAGAATGAACCCTGAAAAATTGCCATATTTCTGTAATGGAAATATTTATCCATGTTTTCCCCAGACATCAGACTCTAGACACTATAAAATTAAAAATATCCAAACATTCTAGTAGTTATTAAGTATTATCCCTGAATTAAAGCAAGTACCTTGCAAATTTAAGCTGCCACCATATCCACTAGAAAGGGAGAAGGTCCATGAAAACTAAGCCACAAAGTGGGTATTTGCCTGAGTCCATACCCTGGTACACTCACTGGGCTGATGGATTCAACCTGCAGTTATTTCCCTGGTCCCAGAATGCACAGTCGGAAAAAATGTATTCAGAACTGTCACAATTATCATATTGGTTTCCTGACCCACAAAGTAAGGTCTATTAAAGAAGAATGTGTCAACTGAACTACCATCACACACCTACCATCGTAGTAAATCCAAAGCTATATTGTATTCATAAGGAACTTGCAGATATCAGTGCACATTAAAAAATTAAAATATGGGGCGCCTGGGTGGCTCAGTCGTTAAGCGTCTGCCTTCGGCTCAGGTCAGGATCCCAGGGCCCTGGGATGGAGCCCCTCATCGGGCTCCCTGCTCCGCGGGAAGCCTGCTTCTACCTCTCCCACTCTCCCTGCTTGGGTTCCCTCTCTCACTGTGTTTCTATCTGTCAAATAAATAAATAAAATCTTTTAAAAAAAATTAAAATATGAAAGGGGCACCTGAGTGGTTCAGTAGGTTAAGCTCTGGACTCTTGATTTCAGCTCAGGTCATGATCTCAGGGACTTGGGATCAAGCCCAGTGTTGAGCTCCACACTCAGCAGGGAGTCTCTTTCTCTTTTTTTCTCCCTCTCCTTCTGCCCCTCCCCCTGCTGGCAAGCTCTCTCTCTCTCTCTCTCTAATAAATAAATCTTTTAAAAAAATTAAAACATGAAAGAGTAGAGATTCTATTATATTCCACCTTAATTTGTTCAATTGCTAGGTACAAATTCCAGATGGATCTTGAATAATGACTAAATTATCACAAACATAATCAGGTAGTGATGATAATTATAGCTGATATTCCAGATGTGATATTTTTACAGAGGAAAATCAACACAACCCTGGCACTTAGTATGCAGCTATCAACCTGGCAGAACACTTTTTTCCCCTCAATCAACATTATTAAGGAAATCAGAACTTGTTTACCTTCTAACAGGAGCATCAGCATCATTTCAACGTCTTACCACAGGGAAATGACAACTATTCTTCTCTTTACAGTGTGCAAGAACTATTATCACCTTGATATCCCATAAAACACTACATGTTTCCATGACATCTGTGACATTATGATCATTGGATCTGGTGGGGAGGAAATAGCAAGTATGCTAGACATTTTTCTTGTCAGAGAGTGGGAGAAAAATCTTGCAAAATTTAAAGTGCCTATCACATTGGTGCAAGTTCTAGAGGTATAGCAGTTTGAATATATTAAGAAATTGCCTTTAAAGTGAAAGACCTTAAGTGATACATTTTGTGCCACCTGCCGCTAAGAAAAAGGCACAAGGTTTGATGGGCTTTTTTGTTGGAGACATAATATACAAAATTTAGGTGTTCTATGCCCCACAGTTTGCCAGTAAACTCATGAGTCTACCAGCTCTGATTGAGGCACAGAGCAAGAGAGGCCTCTGCTGTAGGTTTGAGCTGTCGAACAATCAGTTCTGCTCCTGGGGCCTTATGATCCAGAAGAATAAACATTAGGAGAAGTGTCTATAGCTGCTAGGGATACTAAAGGAGCCCTGTGGCCTATAAGAGAATTATAGTCCAGAAAGACTTCACGAACAAAATCATATTCTTCCAATAGACTTTCTCAATTTGAGAATCATCTGGTTTACCAGAAAAGACTGAATGCTGGTCAGAAGGCAACTGTGAACTGACTAGCCCATTATGATTTACAAAATCATAAAGAAGAATGTGTGCACTTGCATTCTACCATAATATAGAAATGTTATACATGAGAATGGGTCTCAGCAGGTCCAGAAATAAATTGCATGAATATGTGGCTAGACTCCCTGGGAACTTATTTCTGCTCTATTAACACTTATACTTCTACCTGTACCTAGGGCCTTATATTAGTTTTCTATTGATCGTAACTAATGACCACAAACGTATCAGCTTTAAACAACCCAATTCATGTGTGTCAAGAGTCAAGACATGGTTCAGAACCTCTGATCAGGCTCTCAGAAGGCTGCAGTAAAGGTGTTGGCCAGGATGCGCTATCATCTTGAGGCTCAACTGGGGAAGAATCTACATTCAAGTTCACTCAGGGTGTTGGCAAAATTCATTTACTTGTGTCTGTAGAACTGAGGACCGGGCTTCTTGCTGACTTTCATCTAGATGATGCCCTTAGTTCCTAGAGGTCATCTTCAGGTCTTGGGGGACACCCTCAACTCTTAAAGGCCATCCGCAATTTCTAGAGGTCATCTATAGTTCTCTTCCACACAGGTTTCCTCACTAGGGCTGCTTTCTTCATCAAGTCAGCACAGAGGATCTCTAGAAAGAATCTAAATGCAAGATGGCATTTTACATAACATATCATAAGAGCAATATTGCATAATTTTTGCCATATTCTATTGCTTAGACTCAAGTCACAGGTCCTTCTCATACTCAAGCAGAGTCATCCAAGACTATGAATGCCAGAAAACAGGGACCATTGAAGGTCATCTTCATGTACGCCACAGACCTCACAAGGAGGAGACTATGACCCATTATCAGGAATGGTGAAATCATGATCTGCTTTATAGATGGGCCTGACATAAGTGGCCTTTTAAAAAATTGTCACTCTGATAATACATGGAATTCTTACTTACAATTACTAAAACTGAACATTAAAGTTTTGGCAGTCCATTTTCAAGTGTAAATTTTCTCCTGACCAGCTTTAGGCTCCCCATGACACTGAATCAATAGGCAAGCAAGGGGTTCCTCTGTCAGGTGGAGTGATTAGTTCCAATTACTGAGGAAAGAAATTGGGTTCCTTGTAAAATGTGGTTAATGAGAAATATGTCTGGAAACCCAAAGACTGACTGTAATGCCACTTAGCAATCCTAAATCCAGTGATAAAGATCAGTTTTGACAACCAATTCAATACAGGAGCAGTGAGGACTCAGCACCTTCAGGAATAAAGGTTTAGCTTACTCCACCAGATAAATAATGTCGACAAGATGTTTTTGGAACTGTTGAGAGACTAGAGAAGTTAGGATTAATAACCTAGGTCACCCACCAGCCACAAAATTCACTTTTCATTTTCCTTGTATGGATATCATGAAAATATGGTATGGTATGTCATAGATTTGGTAGGAGAATTTGGTAGGTTATTGTTATTGATTCGGCTTTCATTAAACATCAAAATATGTAACTAAGCTAAATGTAAAATTATTGATCAGTGTTATTTTTTATTTTTATTTAAATTCAGTTAATTAACATATAATGTATTATTTGTTTCAGGGGTACAGGTCTGTGATTCATCAGTTTTATATAATACCCAGTGCTCATTACAACACATACCCTTCCCAATGTCCATCACCCAGGTACCCCATCCCTCCACCTCCCTCCCCTCCAGCAACCCTCAGTTTGTTTCCTATGATTAAGAGTCTCTTATGATCAGTGTTATTTGTGATGGTATGAAGTCCACAAGAGAAACTTTTTTAGAAAAACAAAACAAAACAAATTTCTTAAAAAAGAAAGCAGTTAAAACTTTAGTAATCATCTAGCATGCCTTAAATATATAGGATTTAGAAGAAGATGTTCTTAAAATACAAAAGCTATTGTTGGTATTTTAGCCTATGACTTATTCTTTTTCTAAGTGGTAGAAGCTTCCAAATAAAAAATTCCCTCTAGTTATCATGCTTCTGACTATATTTAAAATGATAATTTAATAAATATAAAATTGTGATGATAATAACAGCTTACCTATATTGAACACATATAACGTAGCAGGTGCTCTTCTACTTGATCTCATTTTTTTTTTTTAAAGATTTCATTTATTTATTTGACAGAGAGAGTGAGCAAGCAAAAGCAGGAGGAATGGGAGAGGGAGAGGCAGACTCCCCGCTGAACAGGGAGCCCGATGTGGGACTCAATCCCAGGATCCTGGGATCATGACCTGAGCTGAAGGCAGCCGCTTAACCGGCTGAGCCACACAGGCATCCCTTGATCTCATATTTGATTTACAACTACTTCGTGCCCATCTTATTGGTTTGAAAACTAATGTCAGGAGAACTTAAGTAACTTGTATAAGGAATTAGACATGAAAGACTGCAAAAACTCTATGATAGACTCACTCTGAAAGTATTACTCTAGGGTAAACTCAAGCATAATTTTAAATAAACTAGATTACAAAAGATATAAGAAATAACCATCTAAATGCGAATAAAAATGTATAATTGGAACAGTATAGTTGTTGAATCATAATGTGCAATTTTTTATTTTTTATTTTTTTTTTTGAAAGAGAGCACGGGAGTGGGGGGTAAGGACAGAGGGAGAGAGAGAGAGAAAGAATCATAAGCAGGCTCCATGCTCAGCGCAGAGCCTGACGTGGGGGCTCAATTTCACAACCCCGAGATCATGACCTGAGCCAAAACTCAAGAGTCAGATGCTTAACTGACTGAGCCATCCAGGTGCTCCTCATGTACATTTTAAAATAAAGAGTATCCCATATTATCCCTTAGAAGTCTTAGAAATTGAATTTGGTTGATAAAAGAGACATTAGGCAAATACTACTATCTTATCTTATACATTGAAAGGAAAAGTTAAAAATATGTGGTGAAATGCTAAATTAAATCTAAAATCACTAAAATAGATATAGTATGTACAATATTCTAACAAATAAAGGACTTGGCCCTCTCTCACCCTCCCCCCCCCAAATAACTCAAAGTAAATTTGATCCATCCATACCACATCTACGGAGGTGTCAGAAAGGTAAGTTCTTAGGAGTAAGGACCACATAACAGAATAAGAGCTACTCTACGCTTACCCTAACAAAGCATAAAATCACTCCTCAGTGCTATCAAAACAGGCTACTAGTAAAGTAACAGCTTGACAGAACAAAATTCAACACTTTTTAAAAGAAGACAATATAATGCACACTCCTTTTTGCATAAATACAATGTCCATTATGTAATTAAAAATTACTAAATGTGCAAAGAAGAAAAATATGCCAAAGAACCATGAAAAAAAAATGTACTCAATAGAAAAAGACTCCAAAGTGACCCAGATGTTTGGATAGTAAAGGAGGCCTTTAAAGAAGCTATTATAAACATGTTCAAGGAATTAAAGGTCATTATGGTCTTCATGCATGAAGGGATTGGGGAGATGGAATCTCACAGGAAAAAAAATTTCTGTAACTGAAAAGCACAATATCTAAAATAAGAAAATTAACTGATGGGTATAATAACCAATTGGAATTGGCAGAAGAAAGGGTCAGAGTAAAAAAAAAAGGAAAAAAAAATTAAAAATAAGCAGAGCCTCCATGACATGTGGGAAAATATCAAATGATCTACCCTACTATAATTGGAGTATCAGAAGGCAAAGTGAGAGAAATAGAACAGAGAAAACATTTAAAGAAACAGTGGTTTAAAATGTTTCCAAATTGATGAATACTTCAGTCTTCAGGTCCTAAAAATCACAGTTCACTCCAAGTAGGATAAGTACTAAACAAACCCAAAACCAATGACAAAGGGATAGACTATTTAATAAATGGTCTTGGGATAACTTGCTTTACATTAAAAATGACTTAGGTCGTTACCTGATATCATAAACATTAGATATGTTAAAATGCTAAATGTACATGGCAAATGTATTTTTTTATTATGTTATGTTAATCACCATACATTACATCATTAGTTTTTGATGTAGTGTTCCTTGATTCATTGTTTGCATATAACACTCAGTACTCCATGCAGAACGTGCCCTCCTTAATACCCATCACCAGGCTAACCCATTCCCCCACCCCCTTCCCCTCTAGAACCCTCAGTTTGTTTTTCAAAGTCCATAGTCTCTCATGGTTCATCTCCCCCTCTGATTTCCCCCCCTTCATTCTTCCCCTCCTGCTATCTTCTTCTTTTTATTTTTTTTAAACATGTAATGTATTATTCAGAGGTACAGGTCTGTGATTCATCAGTCTTACACAATTCACAGCGCTCACCATAGCACATATCTTCCCCAATGTCTATCACCCAGCCACCCCATCCCTCCCACCCCCCACCACTCCAGCAACCCTCAGTTTGTTTCCTGAGATTAAGAATTCCTCATATCAGTGAGGTCATATGATACATGTCTTTCTCTGATTTACTTATTTCGCTCAGCATAATACCCTCCAGGTCCATCCATGTCATTGCAAATGGCAAGATTTCATTCCTTTTGATGGCTGCATAATATTCCATTGTGTATATATATACCACAGCTTCTTTATCCATTCATCTGTCGATGGACATCTTCGCTCTTTCCACAGTTTGGCTATTGTGGACATTGCTGCTATAAACATCCTGGTGCACATACCCCTTCGGATCCCTACATTTGTATCTTTGTGGTAAATACCCAGTAGTGTAATTGCTGGATTGTAGGGTAGCTCTATTTTCAACTTTTTGAAGAACCTCCATACTATTTTCCAGAGTGGCTGCCCCAGCTTGCATTCCCACCAACAGTGTAGCAGGGTTCCCCTTTCTCCACAACCCCGCCAACATCTATCGTTTCCTGACTTGTTAATTTTAGCCATTCTGACTGCTGTGAGGTGATATCTCATTGAGGTTTTGATTTGGATTTCCCTGATGCATGGCAAATGTATTAACAACTGGAAGAAAAACTAGTGGAGGGGTATACTTTTGTATGATTTGAATGGGATGCATTCTTATACAAGCCATAAATTCCAGATTTCTTTTTCTTCTTTTTTTCTTTTTAAAGATAATAGAGAAAAAGATAATAAACACATTTAAGTACTAACCACACACTCAGAGAAACTATTTTGCTTATATTACAAACAAGGAATTAATACCTAGATTTTCAAAGCACTTTTAAAAAATAATAATAAAGAAAAGACAGAGTCTAGTCTCTTTTTCTCATAAAGATAGTTGAAGTATTTCTATTGTCCTTTTTCCTTTAAGAAACCTGGAATTTTGGCACCTGGGTTGCTCAGTCATTAAGCATCTGCCTTTGGCTCAGGTCATGATCTCAGGGTCCTGGGATCGAGTCCCATATTGGGCTCCCTGCTGGGCTGGAAGCCTGCTTCTGAGGGTTCTTGAGGGGAAGGGGGTGGGGGGATGGGTCAGCCTGGTGATGGGTATTAAAGAGGGCATGTATTGAATGGAGCACTGGGTGTTATACGCAAACAATGAATCATGGAACACTACATCAAAAACTAATGATGTAATGTATGGTGATTAACATAACATAATAAAAGTAAATTAAATGTAAAAAAGACAAATAGAAAAATAGACAAAAGATATTTTCATTTGATTCAAAGGAGAAAAAAAGCACAGATGGAAAATAATTATATTAAAATAAGCTGAAACTGAAATAGTAATGATGAACATACAAATTATACATAAATATTTTTTGCCCATAATACTGGAAACATTTAAAAGCATTGACAATCAAGTAATATGCAAGCTTTGTCTTGAAGCATGATAAGAGTATTTCTTAATGAATAAGGGAATTAAAATTTCAAGGGAAAAAATAAGAATCAGAGAAAAGTGGATGCTATGTTCAGATATGAGGAGGTGGTCAAAGACACTGAGTTGCCTACAGAGTTATGTTGAGAACAGAGGCTGAAAATACTTTGAATGAAATATTAAAGCAATTAGAATTTATCTTTTAAGCTGCATCTAATGAGGTATGCAATACTTGTTTCATGCAATACTTTTATCATGAGGTCTAAATAGAGATGATCAATTTGCAAAATGCCATATTCACTGCCTCACTTTAGAGATTCCTGCTACACATGAAGATAACAAAGGATATGGAAAGAAAGAAAATGAGCTTAATTTTGTTTAGCTCTGTTTTCCCAAATACATTTATCTTTGAGACAATATATAATGTTTTATTACATTTGTTTATTTCTCAAGGAGCAAAGTGACGCAAAAGGATAACCCCTATTAATATCTCATGGAACTTGTGCACCACAGAACACTTTGGAAAGAGCGGTTTTAAGAATTTAACCATTTGGGCGCCAGGGTGGCTCAGTTGGTTAAACGGCTGCCTTCGGCTCAGGTCATGATCCTGGAGTCCCGGGATCGAGTCCCGCATTGGGCTCCCTGCTCAGCAGGGAGTCTGCTTCTCCCTCTCCCGCTCCCCCCTCTTGTGCTCTTTCTCTCTCACTCTCTCTCTCAAATAAATAAATAAAATCTTAAAAAAAAAAGAATTTAACCATTTAAAAGTGGTGGTGTGAAATAACTAGATACATGGAGGAAAGATTGCAGCCAAAGATATATGTTGGGAGACTATTGTAGTAATCAAGGGAGATGATACAGACCTGGACCAGATCAGACCAAATATAGGGAGTGTTAAGAGAATGGGCATAGTTTCAGGAGATAGAATGGAGGTAAAATCCATAAAACCTGAAGGTCAATACCTGTTTTTGGATAAATCCATCTTTAGGTATTTAATCATATACAATAGCTCTTATACATGATTAGTAGTTTATTCATACTGATTATAATTTTTATGTGAGACCTACCTTTAAGGCCAACTAATGACCAATATGTGGTGTATGTGAGAGTTTCACATGATTATTCTAAACAGAAATTTATTATCCAATGATTGATTAATGGAAATGGGATACCAGCAGTGAGAGGCTGGAAATAGAGCTAAACTTTGGAAATAGAGAAACCATCAACTACTGTACAGAGCTAATAGGTAGGAAACTGTAGGATCAGATAATAAATACTCACATGACAGATGACAACAAAAATGAACAACATAAAAACATTTGATTAATAATCCAGGAGCTAATCCATGCCATAAGACATCCAAAATTATGTTGCCTTTGGTTTTGTCCTGGCCTTTTCTTTGGTCATAGGAAAGCTCACTGAGGGCTACATCTTGACTACCTAGTAATTGTGTTCTCATTTGAAGTATTACAAGTGCTAGCTTTTTATCCTGCCCTCCCCATTTACAAGTTCACTTTTCCTTCTTTGTATTATTCTTTTTTTTTTTTTAATTTTGAGAGAGAGAATGAGAGACAGAGAGCATGAGAGGGAGGAGGGTCAGAGGGAGAAGCAGACTCCCTGAGGAGCAGGGAGCCCGATGCGGGACTCGATCCTGGGACTCCAGGATCATGACCTGAGCCGAAGGCAGTCGCTTAACCAACTGAGCCACCCAGGCGCCCCTTCTTTGTATTATTCTTAAAGACAAAATGTCTTAGCATTAAATATGCTTTGGTTAAAATTTTATCATTTCCCATTTTTAACTACCCCCAAAGAATTTGATTATATAAAATAAAATGTTATGCTGGGTAAACAAAACCAAAGTTAGGTGTACTAGCAAAAAAAAAAAAAAAAAAACTAGGTAAAAAATACTAAATTGGTATAATAACTTTGATAATTATACTTATAATTAAAATTTGCTACAAATACACTTTATTTAATTACTTTGGTGGAGATATATGTACCTCCATAAAGACTCCAACTATTTTCAATTAAGTAGGAAAATCCAGTTAATTCTATGTCTTACTTAGAAAATAATTTCCTGTTGTGCAAGTTTTTAGAGTGATAATGTGATTGCAAAAGCCCTTGAAATAAAGAGGCATAGCTATGCCTTTATATACCTGCAATATATCTTCTTTACCAAGTTGCAAAACTAATTATCAGATGGATATATGGTGCTCTCTGCATATTTTCAATGTTTTTTGAGAAAATAAAATTAGAACAATTATTTTTACACACAAATTTACTAGGTAACTGAAGTTAAAAATTCATTTGAGCTCCTTTTTTTTCAGAAATGTCAAAGAAAACATCTTCTATGTTATATTATGAAAAAAAATGTACATGCCTATTCCAGGATAGTGCCAAATGCTACTGCATATACAAAGAAATATAGAGTTGACACTTGAACAACATTGGACTAGGAGTGCAGATCACCACCACCCATCCCTGTCTCCATGCGGTAGAAAATAGGGCACATATAACTTTCAACTTCCCAAAAACTTTTTTTTTTTTTTTAAGATTTACTTATTTATTTGACAGAGAGAGACACAGTGAGAGAGGGAACACAAGCAGGGGGAGTGGGACAGGGAGAAACAGGCTTCCCGCAGAGCAGGGAGCCCGGAGCAGGGAGCCTGGAGCAGGGAGCCCGATGCTGGGCTCGATCCCAGGACCCTGTCTAACGATTGAGCCACCCGGGCGCCCCTCAACTTCCCAAAAACTTAACTGCTAATAGCCTACAGTTTGCCAGAGGCCTTGCTGATAACATAAACAATTAACATATACTTTGTATATCACATGTATTATGTATTGTGTTCTTAAGGTAAAGTGAGCTAGATGAAAGAAAATGTTATTAAGAAAATCATAAGGAGGGGCGCCTGGGTCCTCAAGCATCTGCCTTGGGCTCAGGTCATGATCCCAGCCAGGGTCCTGGGATCAAGCCTTGCATGGGGCTCCCTGCTCTGCGGGAAGCCTGCTTCTCCCTCTCCCACTCCCCCTGCTTGTGTTCCCTCTCTCGCTGTGTCTCTCTCTGTCAAATAAATAAATAAAATCTTTAAAAAATAAAAAAAGAAAAACAAGAAAATCCTAAGGGTTAGTACTGTACTGTACTGTATTTAAAAAATATATATACAGGGGCACCTGGGTGGCTCAGTTGGTTAAGCGACTGCCTTCGGCTCAGGTCATGGTCCTGGAGTCCTGGGATCGAGTGCCACATCGGGCTCCCTGCTCGGCGGGGAGTCTGCTTCTCCCTCTGACCCTCCTCCCTCTCCTGCTTTCTGTCTCTCATTCTCTCTCTCTCAAATAAATAAATAAAATCTTTAAAAAAATAAAAAATAATTATATAAATACTTACATAAAGTATATAAGCATACACTCATCGTATATATCAATTTAAATTAGATGGTTACTAAACAGACATAGAGCAAAATCAATGTTTATTTCCAAAATAAACAACCAAAATAATTTGGTTAATTAAGAAGGATAAATTCCAAAGAGAATTTGAGAATTAAAGAATTTTCATGATCAATAATAAAAAAACCCAAAGATTGTTTAACTAGAATTAAATTTATTAACTTAATAACTAAATTTACTAACTATATTTACTAATTTAACATATTTCTTTAAAATATTCTGAAAAACAATTCATTTTAGATATGTTTATCCACTATTATGTCATGTACAACAAAAACAATTTATATGTTTTAGTGGCTAAAAATAAATATTTTGCTTATTTTAATTTGGTTAAAGTATTTTACATTTTACATTAAAAAAATAGATACCTGAGACTAGCAACAAAAATCATACAAAAGAATAGTTAAAGGGACATTGCCTTATTGGTATCATAATATACTCTTAAGCCATTCCAGTTAGATCAATATAGTATTGATATAGGTTAGTAAAAAGTAACAGAAACCTGTAATATGCCAATATTTACTAATATATCAGAAAATTGGGTAGGGGCGCCTGGGTGGCTCAGTCATGTAAGCATCTGCCTTTGGCTGGGGTCATGATCCCAGAGTCCTGGGATTGAGCCCTGAGTCAGGCTCCCTGCTCAACAGGAAGTCTGCTTCTCCCTCTCCCTTTGCTCCTCCTCCACCCAAGTCTCTCTTGTGCTCTTTCTCTCTCTCAAATAAATAAGTAAAATCTTTAAAAACAAAGAAAATTGGGAAATGGAAGGATTATGTATTACATGTCTCAGGCAAAGATGGTTAGTCACTGGAAGACATAAAGAAAAGTATGCATCTTACATTTTATATGGTAATAGATTTTTTTTTTTACATGGTAATAGAACTTTATGAGTTAAATTTAAAGAAAAGAAGCACACAAGAAAATTGAGAAAAGTACATCAACAATTTAGGTTTTGGGAAATCTTCTTCAGCTGAAAACACAAAGAGGAATTGAATTGCTATGCATTGATAGATCCTGTGCATAGATTTTAAGCAATTGTAGAATATTAACCGGACTGTTTTCAAAGCAGAAAAATTGACATTGCTGACTTTAAGAACAGCATGAATGGAAGAAATTGAAAGAAATAGTAACATATCACAATTATATAGAAAAGATAGAAAGAGCAATTCAAAGATAGAATTGTGGCAGGTATATGTTAACTATTGTTTCTTTGATACGTGTGTTGTAGTTATATTTGAAAGTTAAAACAGCAAGTTTAAAAATCAAATGTGCTATGCCTGATAGTGTTGAAAATTTTTATGAAGATAATTGTGAAAGAATTCTCATATATCCCATACCAGGTTCTCCCTACTATTAATAACTCTCATTATTATGGTACATTAATTATAATTAATGAGCCAGTAGTGATACATTATTCTAAAGTCCATACTTGATTAGTTTCTACCTAATGTCCTTTTTCTGTTCCAGGATCCCATCCAGGATACCACATCACATTTAGTCAGTATGTCTCTTTAGGCTCCTGTTGGGTCATGACAGGGTTTTAGACTTTCCTCGTTTTTGATAACCTTAACAGTTTTGAGGAGTACTTCTCAGGTATTTTGTAAGATGCCTGAATTGGAATCCAGTTGATCCTTTGCTCACGGATAGACTGGGATTATCAGATTTGGGGAGATCACAGAGATAAAGTAAAATATATATTAAGAGTACATACTGATGACATGACATTACTCTTGATGTCAACCTGGACCACCTGGCTGAGGTACCATTTGTCAGCTTCCTTGATTGTAAAATTACCTTTTATTTCTCCCAGATGATTTAATTTTTATTTTGGTTAGCAATTGTGCTTATATTCACCAATCCAGGTAGATGCCCAAAATAAAACTACCATTTTGATACAGTCCTTTTCTCTTCTTGTTGGAGAAAGGGGAAGTGTGGCAAGATGATTTGCTTTATTATCTCTTTAGCTTTACAAATGTCCTCTGCAAGGTTCAAATCTTTTCACTTTGAACCTTTAATGACAGGTCACTATTGTCTGTCACTGATGGGTGAATAAGGCACTATTCTATTGATATGCCCGTTTACCCCCTTCAGTAGCTCAAATGAAACACTCGTGTGTTGGGGTTAATGTAGAGCATGAAATCAGCCATAATACCTGGCTTGCTAAAATGTAACACAGAGGCCGCTGGGGGCGAGGGAGGGTTTGGAATGCCGGGGCCATGTGACCACTCTGCCCTTGGAATGCCGCGGGGATTTCCCTTCCCCAAAGCTCTCGTAGCCCAAACAGCAGCCCTGTGATCTAAGAGATGTATGCATTGTCCCTTAGGCTATGTTTAGTAGAACATGCAGATTAGCATATCGTATCTTTCCCATAAAACAGATCCTCCTAATTCCTGTAAGACCCCTTGTCACACATCACGTGCTTGAGAAACAGTGATATGGATTTGTGATTATCTTGAAGGACCAATAAAAGCGGGAGCAAAGAAGAGCAAAGGGTCTTCGACTCTGAGCGTTGACCCCCTTGTCTTGTCTCTTTCACAGCAAAGTTTGGAGTCATCTCTCATCCATCCGTACAGGGATTGCTGACTATTCCCGGCACATGTGCAAAACCATTTAGGAGTATGGGGTGGCTCCATAGCTCTTCTCTCAAGAATTAGTTTAATAAATCCAAAGTTCATTTCAAAAAAGGGAGAGGTTATAAAGACTTTGGGATGGTTGGACTTTTAGTAAGCTAACAAGTTGCATTATATTAAAAAAATAAAGGATGTAATTTCATAGTCCAATCTTTAAGCATATCCACTTATGGACATTTCTTTAGTCTTCGAGAATGTGTCTTACTTCTCTATCTTCTTTATCTTTGTTACACTGCTTCTCCTCATTTCTCCCAAGACGCTATTCTTTTAACTACTTGACCTCTGTTCACCAAGCCACAACCTCGGCGATTTTTCTAGAATCTTTACTCTTCTTTTTAATGGCAAGGGGAAAGATATTTGTTTGCTTTTCCTCCCCTTTCCCTCCAGTTATGTGAAAGAAATAACAAACTTAGGATCAGAAGAAAGATTAAAAAAAAAAAGTAGTAATAAACTTAATTGCAAAAAAACAGAACAAAACAAACCAAAAACCAAAAACAGATGATCCCTATTCCTTTTGCACTTCAGTCGGAAGTCCTTTCTTCTCTTCCCAGAAGTGGAGAAGAACAGTAGGGTGACAATAAAGACGTTAATAATAATAAAATACATGATGAGACTTAGACTTGCTAAATTTGAAGGAAGGGTAACGGAACAAGAAAAACAAGAGAGATAGGGATTTCAGGAGAAGGAAGTTCTTAGAACAAGGGTTCTTTCCAGGCCAGTTGTGAGTAAAGGGAGGAACAAGAAGAAAGGAGAGGGTACTCATGGTACTGTCATACAGCCTATCAAACCTCCACAGACTGACAACCTGATAAACTGGCAGTTAAGTGTTAAGTTAAAAAACAAACAAAAACTAATGGTCATAGGATTATCAAACCTACTCATCCAAGATGTATAGTTTAGATTCACTACTACAGACTTTGAAGAAAATTAATCACTTTTCAATATTGTATGCACATATTCAGTTCAGTGTCCAGAAAAATAATTGATATAGAGATGGAAAGAGTCCCTTCCCCTGCTCAATGGCAGGCAATGGGAGCTTGTTTAGGGTGAGCTAAGGTGCAGAGAAAGCACCTACTTAAAGATACCACTGTAAACTGAGAGAAGATTAGAAACATCAGAGGAGAGTTACAAACTTCAAAGTGTTAAATGGTAAGGAGCCCTACTGTATTCATTAAGAGTGGTCATTGATAGTGATGAATGTGTCAGGATCAGTGTCCCTGATTACTTGCAAAGCCAACACGACATTCTTCAAGTTGGGTTAATTCAACAAACATTCCTTTCAGAACACTGGGCTAAATACCTTGTACACCAAGATAAAAACAGGTTTTTAACTTCTTGTCACCCCTTAAGACACAACAGAGTGTGAAATTATTATTCCCGATAAAGTTATACTTCATTTACTCAAAAAAATTTTACCATTCATTCAATTATTATTTATTGAAATTATATTAAAATGTCTTTTGGTTACAGCAGAACATGCATTATTAGAGCTTATAGTCTAGTGAGGGTAAATAGCCACTAAAGAAATAAAAATTATAGCATTTAGGGGAAAGTATGGGCTATGGTATAAAATAGTGTGAGAAAGGGCAACATATGAAACATTTGAGGAGAGGTCTGTCACAATTTTAACCTTATATATACATTTTTAAAGATTTATTTATTTATTTGATAGAGAGCAATGAGTGGGGGGGAGCAGCCAAGGGAGGGAATCTCAAACAGACTCCCCACTGAGAGCAGAGCCCCTTAAGGGGGAGGGATGTGAGAGGGGAGCTCCATGTCAGAACCCTGAGATCATGACCTGAGCCAAAACCAAGAGTCAAGTCGCTTAACCAACTGAGCCACCTAAGTACCCCAGTATTATATACATTTTGCCAGTAAATATTCCCTCAATGACGAAATGTGTTTTTCTTTGTTAAAAATGAGTTCATCCTTAAGAATGGCAAAAACCATTTAAGGAATTTAAAAAATATATATTTTCTATGAGCACTAGTTATAAAATGAATATCTTAGATTTATATGATGAATGCAGTGGGTCAGTTAATATGCAGTTAAAATAAATATTTCATCATATTTTGTGAGAATTTATCTTATTTGAAGAAAATTTGAGGACCCCCAAAATGAAAAACTGTTGCATGGATAAGGATTAATTTTAAGTACATAACAGGAAATTATTTTAAAACAGGTAACTCTTATTTATTCTTGGCAGTTATTCCTAAAGCAGCTTTAATTTCATGGCTATAATAAATTTTACTTTCAGTTATTTAATAGGCATAAATATTCCTTCAAGCATTATGTATAATCATCTTCAAGATGTACATTATTTTTCATTAGACTTTAAATGTAATTTTAACCTGGATAAATAAGAATTTATTTAAACACTAATATTCTTCGAGGTTAAACATTAAATCAAATTAAATCACTTATATCCACATTAATAACTTCTTAAATGGCTCCCTGCACTCACTCTTGTGATTATAAAGATTTATTGGTCTCCACTGAATTTTTTATATCAAAATTCTGTGGAGAAGTAAAGATGAATGTGGACAATTTCCAGTCTTTAACGTAATTCTAATTGTGCAACTTCAAATATCTACACAACTATCTGCCACTAAGTATTGGAGCCAATATGTTGCTTACATTAAAAGTTAGAAAAGTGGAATAATATTTTGAGAAATGACATGAAATTTGAGAGTGAGCCTTGATTTAACATAACTTATGCCAGAAGTAAATAAGAATTAAACATTCAGAGACCTATATTTTCTTAAAATGTGTCAGTAAAGTAACTAAAGTTGAATAATAGATGTCTATACACAGTCTTGTGGAAGTATCTAAGATGTGGTCCGTAATGGTGAGCCTTGAACTAAGGTTCCAAAGATGTGCAAGTGTGTATGATGGAAGGATGGGAAATAGGCTATTGCAGGTAGAGGAAGCATAAGCAGCAACAGGGGCATATTAATATCATGAAATTTTGAAGGAGAAATTGTAATTTATTGACATGGGAAACAAGTGGTAAGAACTGAGAGAGAAGCAGGGTTCAGATCATGAAAAATTTTGTTTGCTTTTATAGTTATTCTGTGGATGAAGTGGAGCCATTCGAGGATTAATGCTCTCTCTCTCAGCCTTAAAAACCAAACTAAATATAGGTTCCGCCCCACTCCAGCTATCTGAGGGTAGAGCGTTCCTATGGAACGCTTTGTAAGCTAAAATAACAGTGAAGAGTATCCCCCTGCTTTCCGAAAGTTGGCTTCATGACACTTTGCTTTTACAAAAAACCTACCTTAGTACCTATTTTCACAACCAAAAGAAGTCTGAAAAGGATTTTTCATTTTTTTACAAGGAAAGCCATTACCCTACTAATGTAGGTATTTCCTACAAGGGAACTGGTGTTAACTCAAACTTTTGGAAAGAGGAGAATACCTGTCTCTGAGAGCTCTGACAATAAATGAAGTTCATATTGAGGATTCTGCAATAATTTACATCACCATGTTTCTTTTTAATTAGAATAAAAATAAGAAGTTGTCACAAAAAAGGTGAATGAATAATACTAAGTTATTTCCATGAAAGATTTGTTAGAAGAAAAGTATCTTTCATAATCATAAAATCTAAAACTGTAAGTAATAATTGATTGCTGATAATTTAAATTTCTTTTCTTAATTAGAATTAAATGAACAATCATAAGAGGTTTCCAAGTTAATCTTACATAGGCACAAATTTCTCTTTTGTTTTAAAGGTAACTCTTATTTATTATTGCCATTATTACTTCTGCTGTTGACATTATTATTCCATCATTATGTCCATTGTTAACAATATTTCCTTTTGTTTTTTAAGTCAAAATACATTACCATTACATTTGATTATATTTAATCAAAATTGATGGCATTATGGATGATAACCATAAGAGCTACGAAGCTATTATTACAATGTAGGTTTTAAGAAAAGAACCTGATTGCAATTATGAATCCAGTGTTTTCCTTTTTCTGTTTTCTTTTTTTTTTTTTCAAATTTTTAAATTCTAGTTAGTTAACATATAGTGTAGTACTAGTTTCAGGAGTAGAATTTAGTGATTCATCACTTACATATAACACCCAGTGCTCATCACAAGTGCTGTCCTTAATACCCATCACCCACTGAGTGAAATCGTATGGTATTTGTCTTTCTTTGCCTGACTTATTTCTCTTTGCATAATACACTCTAGCTCCATCCATGTCATTGCAAATGGCAAGATTTCATTCCTTTTGATGGCTGAGTGTATATTCTTTATCCATTCATCACTTGATGGACATTTGGGTTCTTTCCATTGTTTGGCTATTGTTGATAATGCTGCTAAAAACATCAAAGTACTTGTACTCCTTCAGATCTTTTTTTTGTATCCTTTGAGTAAGTACCTAGTAGTGCAATTGCTGGGTCATAGGGTGGTTCTATTTTGAACCTTTTGAGGAACCTCCATACTGTTTTCCAGAGTGGCTGCACCAGTTTGTATTCCCACCAAAAGTGCAAAATTGTTCCCCTTTCTCCCCACTCTTAACAACCCCTGTTATTTCTTGTGTTGTAGATTTTAGCCATTCTGACTAGTGCGAGGTGAATCTCATCATAGTTTTGATTTGTATTTCCCTGATGATGAGTGATGTTGAGCATCTTTTCCAGTGTTTTCTTAGATTTCAAAGATATTAAGGGAAATGCTGCTGGTAATGTTATCTGAAAATAATTTGAGAATTTATCAACAACACCCAATGATACTAATCAGAATGGAAAAATTATATTTGAAACTTGCCATATTGAAATAAATCAAGCACATGCATTTGATTTTGAAAAATATATACTTCTAAGATTCACAATAAAATTATAGAAGTTAGACTTCATTATAAGTTTTTTCCAATAATTCTATGCTGCTCAAAAAATAACTTTTCCTAGAAATCACTCACACAGATAAGCACATATACATTTATATATGTATGTGTTGAAATACTCATTATTTAAGTGAATCTTACATTTTGAGTTTCTGACATACATATGGAAAATATCTACTTTAAAAACAATATAGCCTAGAATAGATAATGATGGCGTTGAGTTGATGTACTTTTCACCAATATAAAAAGCAATACCAAAAATAGGCATTTGTATTTTTTAATAATTCAGCTAGGGTGGAGATGGGATCTACCTTTACTGAAATCTATCTATTTAAGCTTTGTTGGTGGGCCATTAAATAGCAGAGAATCTCAGCTTGCCTACTACTTTCTAATGTCACATACTGATTTATTTTAAAGAAGTAAATATTCACAAGCCATAACCATTCACTGAAACACAGAACAAGAAAATAAATACAAAGATACAGAGGTTCCCACTCACAATGCGGATTTGGGGACTGTGGAGACACGTTTGATTTGCTTTTTAAAATTTGTTTTTCTATTACTGTATATAGTGTATCATCTCATTTGCTCATTCAGTTCCTTCTTATAAGAATGTGTTTCTAGCCATGAAAAAGGAAGTCTGTACTCTAAACATGTGGAAATTCAAATAATGAGCTGCATAAGAGAAGAAGTATGATAGATGGAAAATAAATACAATTTGAAAACAAGCAAGTGTGACATCCCACTCAGAGAATGCATGTTCAAGTACTGAGCAGGAGTTGGAAGGCGTAACATCCTGGCCCCACCACTGGTCTCTGCTCTACAAGTTTCTCTCAGTGAAAGGATATTTCATGTAGGGTAATTTTATAGCCTGAAATACATATTTTTGTGCTACCTGACCCCTAAATATAGATTAGGTAACTAATCTGGTCTGTGTTGAACACAGACCCACAAAAACAAGAAAAGCTAAATACTTTTGTTGAAAGAAAATCAGATGGTTTTGGACTAATTGAGAAAAAGCCAGCTCATCTCAGGGATGCTTTCCTAAGAGGTGTTAAAACATATTTGAAATGATACAGCACTTACTGTTTCCATTACTGATTAAGTTTAAAACCTACCCCTACACAAGTTGTAACTTTCTTCACTAATTAAAACAAAATTTTAATGAACCATAGAAATGTTCTCTTTTGTAATGATATATGATGTCTAGCTTTTATATTTCCCATCACATTTTCCCATCTTACATCATTTAATAAATAATATTGTTTAGAAGTCAAAACTCATTTTTACTACAAATGCTTTCCTTTACCTAATATAATCCTGGTAATAAATATATGACCCTGGTAATAAATGTGGCATAATAAGACAAGTGGTATTTTTGTTGGATGGAAATACTATCCAAAATATGATAAGTACTTTCCTCAACAACATGCTAGCTCATATATAAACTTTATAATATTTATGATTTCATGTAGAAAATGAATGTAATATAGCATTAGCAGATAATGGTGTATTCTGACTTTGTGACCTTTGTTCTGTTTTCCTGAATATCTTGGTGGACTCTTCTTCTAAGAGTTCTAGCTTTAACTTTTTCAATTTCTGAATTTTTGGAAGTATTTACTTTAGAGTATCATTTTCTGAAGTGCCTATTACACAACCATATTCGAATTTTTTTTTGCATTGAAAATCAGGTTGTCGTAATTGTATTTATATGTTTCATTTTGCATATTTATTCAAAAGTAAATATTTTGTGGGCGCCTGGGTGGCTCAGTCGTTAAGCGTCTGCCTTCGGCTCAGGTCATGATCCCAGGATCCTGAGATGGAGCCCCACATCAGGCTCCCTGCTCCGCGGGAAGCCTGCTTCTCCCTCTCCCACTCCCCCTGCTTGTGTTCCGTCTCTCACTGTGTCTCTCTCTGTCAAATAAATAAATAAAATCTTAAAAAAAAAAGTAAATATTTTGGGGTTCTGTAACTCATAGAGGGAATCCTCATTCTCTTAGAAATAAAGGTTATGATTCATTGAGTTAAGGACGTGCACTTGTGTCTCATAGGTAGCTTTCATGTCTAGAGTCCTGTCTTTTCAGAGTCATAAAGATTTTTATCATTCTGTGGACATAGAAGTGTGTGTGCATCTACTTACGGTGTTTGGGGATATGGCCTCCTATTTGGATACATTCATGTGCGTAGTTGGCAATGCACTCAAGTAAACACATATGTAACCATCTAATACATACATTAAAAATCTACTGGGGACAGCAAAATTGGCCATTTATCCCAATATACCCTCTATATTTTCCATGGCTTTCTCACCCATAATTATATGATTTTCAGTTTAGATTCACAGTTGTTCTTCTGACGCTAGTTTCCTCTTTTCTCTTACCAGATGTTGCTAAAAACAATTGATTACTTACTCTTTTTTAGTGACTTGAAGACAAAACTCCATCAAGTATTTGAATTGCACTGAATATATATACCAAGAATGATATCAATTTAATTATTCATCAGTATGAATCTGCCATTTTGATGTAATCAAATTAATTAGTTTTCATTGATTTAGAAAATTGTGTACCTACAATAGAAAACAACCTGCTAAGTGGATCAATACTATAATAATCCTTCTCACAATACTATGCACTTCATTTTCCCTCCTAGATTTTAAACTTGTCATTAATGTTCAGGATTATAGGATGCTTTATCTAAAATAAACAAACAAACAAAAAAAAAACAAGGATGAGATTATAACATTCACTGTCTTTCTTAAATTTAGTATATTTTTGGGATTTTGAAAAATCCTATAGATTTATACCATAAGCATGTGGATTATTATATACTGAGGGAAAAAATTTAAAGGTATATACAAGTCACAGTTTCTGCCACTAAGAAGTTTTATGGGAAGATAGAAAATAAACCAAGGGCAATAGGGTCACAGTGCATTGAATGAATATACAATGTGCTGTGAGATCAGAGGGGTGGAGTTTAATTCAATTCAGTCCCTGTAGCTGAGGACTGGGGAGTATCAACCAAGACTTCTTAGAGGGGAAAAGTCTATTTCAAGAAATCATGAAGAATTGCATGGGTAAAGGGTGGGGGAGTGATAGGCGTCTCAACAAGAAGAGCATGTTTAAAGGCTTAGAAGCTATATGAAGTATTGAGGGAATTAGAAGTATTTTACCATGACTTTAAAAAGTGGGTTTTTTAATAGAACGGAAGGATGAAGGACTCAGAATACTGAAATAAGGACCTAAATTCTACTACCTTTGAATAACTTCATTGTGGCTGCTTCACAGTGTTGAGTAGTGAGACAAAATTGGAGAAAATAACTGAGGTTGAAATATGGACTCTCTTACTTACAGACTGTATTTAAGTGTGGTCAAGTAAACTTCTCTTCATGTAAGCTTCAATTTTCTCTTCTGTAATATGAAACCAATATGTATAAATCATTGCTATTTATTCATTAATGTATTCACTCATTTATTCAACAGATACCTATTAAGAGCTATAACATGTCAAGCCTTATTCTGCAATCCAGGGTCACAGCAGTAAACAAAAGAGGCAAAGTTCCTTTTCTCAGCTTACCTTTGAGTTGAAAGGCAGACAAGCTAAGTTGGGGAAAATGCTAAGTAGTAGAATAAAATTGGAAAAGAGGAAGTTACCATTTTCTGATACTGCGACAAGTTATGAGTAACCTAAGGAAATGAGTAAATAGGTAATATATATATTTGGGGGGACTGCTTCCCCAGAAGAGAAAAAAAAAATAAGTCAGAGAATTCCCAGTATTTTAGAAATGGCAAAGAAGCCAGTGTATCTGGAGGGGAATAACAAGAAAAAATGTACGAGATAGCAAGAAACTTGATTCTCTAAGGCCTTGTGGGACTAGGTAAAAGCTTTCGATTTTATTCTGTGTAAAATGAAAACTATTAAAAGATTATGCTTTAGAAGAATCACTAGCTTCTGTGTGTAGAATAGATTACTTGTACAAAGGTGAAATCAAGGTGAACAATTAGAAACCTATTACAAGAGACCACTACAAGTAATGATAGTGGTTTGAACACAGTAGCAAAGGAAGTGAGATGATGTGTTTGGGATATTTTCCTAAGGTACTGTTGAGAGAATGTGTGGTTGGACTAGGTATGAAATAATAGGAGAAGAAGTAAAAAGAATATAGGATTATTTAAAAGTCTTTGGTCTTAGCAACTTGGAGAATGGTTTTGACACATTGAGATGGAGAAGAGGAAGGAGATGTGAATATAGAAAAATATAGAAGAATTCAGTGCCAAGTGAAGATGTCAGGCTATTGGACATATATTCTTGAGTTTCGGGGCAAGTTAAGAGTTTGAGTAATAAATTTGGCTACCTTATATTTTTTTTTAAGATTTGATTTATTGGGGCACCTGGGTGGCTCAGTCATTTAAGCATTTGCCTTCGGCTCAGGTCATGATCCCGGGGTCCTGGGATCAAGCCCCGAGTCGGGCTCCACACTCAGCAGGGAGCCTGCTTCTCCCTCTCCCTCTGCTTGCTGCTCCTTCTGCTTGTGCTCTCTCTCTCTCTCTCTCACTATCTCTTTCTCTCTGTCAATTAAATAAACAATCTTTAAAAAATAAAAAAACAAAGATTTGATTTATTTATTTTAGAGAGAGCGAGAACAAGCAGGCGGGAGAGGGGGATGAGAATCTGAAGCAGAGTCCATGCGCAGTGCAGAGCCTGATGTGGGGCTCAATCCCACAACCATGAGATCATGACCCAGGCCAAAACCAAGAGTCAGAAGCTTAACTGACTGAGCCACCCAGGTGCCCTTTGGCTACCTTATTTTTTATTGGCAGTATTTAAATCATGCCACTGGGTCAGATCACATATATTGTGACTGCACGTAGCAAGGGTAAAATGACCAAGAACAGAGTCCTGAGAACAACCAGTAAATGAAACTAAGGAAAATTTGCTAGTGAGAAATACAGAAAATCAAGAGATACTGGTGTCTCAAAGGACAGATAAAGAAAATATATAAAGTGCTTTAAATGCTTTTAATAGATCTATTATGATAAACTGGTGACATTACTATTGAATCTGGCAACATATTGGATTATATGCATTAAACAAATAGAAATTCTTCAGGCGGGCGCCTGGGTGGCTCAGTTGGTTAAGCGACTGCCTTCCGCTCGGGTCATGATCCTGGAATCTCTGCATCGAGTCCCGCATCGGGCTCCCTGCTCAGCAAGGAGCCTGCTTCTCCCTCTGACCCTCCCCCCTCTCATGTGCTCTCTCTCTCTCATTCTCTCTGTCTCAAATAAATAAATAAAATCTTTAAAAAAAAAATTCTTCAGGCAAACTCCCAATGGTGAGTTCTAGTCAAACTTTTTTTGTCACTTTCTCCTTTATTTTCTGTCATTGACTTCCTAAGGACATCTTCATTGACAAAAGCATGCATTTTCAAGTGGTAAAAGCTATGACTTCTCAAATAGTTCTAAGTTGTTCTTTTTATCAATACTTCTTATCACCATAATATTTATTTTATTAATTAAGATCTAGTCTTTTGAGCAATGTCTGACTGCTCTACTTGTCTGTCTAAAGGCTGTCTTAATCCCTTCACTGGTTCACTGGCTAATACAGGCTCTGTAATGTAATACCAAACAATAAAAACAAACAAATGAAATCTTCATAATGGAATTGTGGGCAGAGTTGCAAAACAGACCTTACAAAAGAAAATGAAGTCTTCCGGGTTATTTATACTTAGCCTACAGAAAAATTCAAAGTTTAACCTTAAGACAGAAATAAGCCAAATATAATACCATCACTTTCCTGTAATTTAAGCAATTTTGTGGACCAAAATATTTGAAAATTTACTTTGGAAATACAAAGATTCTTCACTTTTGGTTAATTTCCCACACTCTAACAGTTATTTCCTTTCCAGAAATTAAGACTATCTTATTTTCCTCTAGGGTCCAGCCAAAATATACAGCACATGAATATAAAATCAAAAAGTTTTCTAATCCCAAATTCATTTCTATTTTTTTTAATTGGATGTATTCTTTGAAGAAAATGGGGAGGAATAGCTGGAAAATAAAGAGTTCATTTTTGTTTCTATCCCTCTGTACTGATAATTTGGTTGTGTGTTTATTATAGGGTATCATTTTCTATATGCATAGAAAGTGAAAATAATCCAAATGCTACCTAGAATACAGCTTAAACTAAGAGTTAATTTTGTATAAATCTTTTAAGTCTAAATGTGTTTGGAGTGTTAAATAATTTATTTATCATTTTTGTTCAATTAGTTGAAATAATATCTTGGATGCCACTTACATGCAGTGGAACCAGATGATTTATAAAATCTCTTATCTGTTGAGAATCAAATGTTTTTCTTGGCATCTCATACTACATATCTCAAGGATAACACTGAACTGGACAATGCACTTTGAAATCATGTTCTTTGCTTTTCCATTAACAGATAAGTAATAATTGATTGTTATCTTGGCTGTGCCATCTTTAACTACACTCCTTAGAGAATGAATTCATGTTTGTTTTTTGGATAATGACAGAAAAAAAGAGGACAGGATTACCACTGCAAACTAAAACCTTGAATCACGGCTGACATATAGCACTATTAAGATACATCTTACATATCTTGCATGCATTTATTTTTAGAACTAATGCAGAGCTTACATGTTTATTAAACAGTAGCTTGATTGATACAACCTGCCATCATTCTTTTGGACTGTGTCATATACAAGGTTGCAGTATTTTCCAGCTTGCAATCACACAAATTTGATGAGTGTGATTTCTAACCTTTGGCAAAGTAACAGATAAAACTATTGAATAATCAAACTCACAGAGAGAGCAGTGGCAAACTTCCCATCATTTTATTCTTCACCAGCTTTTTTATAAAGTTGTTCAACTAAGAACAAATAATCTTTTGTGTGTCTCTACTACTTTACTTTATCTGCTGGGAGAAAATCAAATGCCTTCCTGAAATAAAGATATCCTTTTTCCATGACATTTATTTGTCCAAATTAATCTAGCGAATCATGAATAATTATCACTGATCTTTCTTCTAGAGTTTACAAAATCTTAAAATTCAGTAGTCTGTATCATCAATATCAAGTTCATTGGACTATAATCTGAAAACTCCTTTCCCCCTTTTTGGAAAGCAGCCCATTTACTTTCCTCTAGTCTATGGATTCCTTCCTGATTGCTGATGTGCTTCAAAAAACATGGAGAGAGTCTCCATTTTAGTATATGTAGACCAGATATGAAAATTACTTTGAGTATTTACACTCTTTCTTCCTTTGCTGATATTTTATTTGCCTTAGCCAATATCTTTTCTGCCTTTCCCATTTTGAAAAACATCTCTTTTGACAAAGAAGAAAGAAAAAAAAAAAGAGGAATTGAGGAGTTAGGTATTTTCTATCAGCCATCAACATTGGCTACTGGTTCCAAGAGCTGAATTCATCCTTATCTTGAGGGTTTTGCTCTGAACATCACCATCCTGATATTATTTTTACAGGTGCATATCCCTAGTTGAGACACAGGACCAGATAGATAATGTCATATAAATATTTGTAGGTAAGAAAATTCAGTTCTCAGAAAGGTTCAGGCTTAGGACTCATCTTTTCCTCTTGAAAGTATTTATTATTCTATTCAGGCAATTTTTAATTAAATTGTGTTGCTTTTTATTATTCAATTTGTTTATAGCATTCCCCAAAGGCTGTTTATATTTTTCCAGGCATAGACAACAAATATTTGTTTTCAAAAAAACCACATCATAGATGAAATACTTTCAGGTTCCTTGTGAATTTATTCCTTATGAATAAAGGGTCCAGAACTCAATATTTTGGAGTTCTATTAGACTTAACAATTTCATAAATAGCCACTGTTTTTCAGGAAAACTGGATTGTTATAACAGCTTCCATGTTTTGTTTTATTTTGTACTTAATTATCCTACTTTTCATGATTCCCCACATTATCCATTGTCTTTTAGAAGTAAAGGGTTTGACTCACTTTAACATTCGTCTTCTTTCTCATCAGTTTATATTTTTATTATTTTCAGTTTTTTTTTTTACTGCTCCAAGTTTATATTCTCTTAACTATTTTCACCCTCTAATTTCTTTACCTTCTGGACTGAAGTCTTGAAATTGTATTTACCTATCTCTTTCACTCTCCATTTTGTTAACATATTGGTGGATTTCTACTTTTAATTTATTAATAGGAATAAATTCTTGGTACTCAAGGATGATTTTATCCAAAGAACCATCTCCTGCCTGTGAACTCCTGGAATGTTACTTAAGGGGACTTGTTTGGCAGTCTTTGGAGGAGGGAGAAGGAAGCTCAAAGATGCTATTTGGGTGGTAGTATGGATTATTAATCTTGTGACTATGCTAGAAACTCATGGTGCTTTAAAAAAAAAAAACAACTCTATACTAAACTTTTTATATTTTTGACCTATACCAATTTTACACTTGATTTTTAATTCTTCATTTTAAACATCATTTGCATGTAAATTCTTATATATTACCTAAAATTCTCTTTCGTAAAGAAGTCTAGACTGGATACTGAAACAAAACATTAAAAAAAATATCATTAGGACAAATCAAGTCTACACTGAGATACCACCTCACACCTGCCGTAATGGCTAAAGTCAACAACACAAGAAACAACAGGTGTTGGCAAGGATGTGGAGAAAGGGGAACCCTCTTGCACTGTTGGTGGGAATGAAAACTGGTACAGCTACTCTGGAAAACAGGATGGAGTTTCCTCAAAAAATTAAAAATAGAACTACCCTATGATTCATTAATTCCCCTACTACATATTTACCCAAAGAATACAGAAACACTACAAAGGGATACAAGCACCCCAGTGTTTATAGTAGTATTATTTACAATAGCCAAATTATGGAAATAGTCCAAGTGTCCCTCAACTGACATATATATATATATGTGTCAACTGACATATATATATATATATATATATATATATATCACATCATATATATAAAGAATGGAATATTACTCAGCCATTAAAAATAATGAAATCTTGCCATTTGCAATGACGTGGATAGAGCTAGAGAGTATTATGCTAAGCAAAATAAGTCAGTTAGAGAAAGACAAATACCACATGATTTCACTCATATGTGGACTTTAAGGAACAAAACAAACAAGGAAAGGAGAAAAAAGAGAGAGAGGCAAGCCAAGAAACAGACTCTTAACTATAAAGAAGAAATTGATGGTTACAAGAGGGGAAGGGGGTGGGGGAAGGATGAAATAGTTGATGAGGACTGATGAGTATACTTGTCGTGATGAGCACTGGGTGTTGTATGGAAGTGCTGAATCACTATATTGTACACCTGAAACTAGCATTATGCTGTATGTTAACTAATTGGAATTTAAATAAAAACTTTAAAAAATAGTAAAAATAAAAAAATAAAAATTTTAGGAAATAAAGAACAAGTACACCAAATTCTACTGCCCTCTTAAATTGGAAGGACATAAAGAAAAACTCACAATATGAAGAATAAATATAGTCAAAAACATTATGGAAGGCACAGTATCATTTCAAAATACAACACTGAAAGCCGTTCTAGACTTTAAAATGATACTTTAAAAATTCTCACAAAAAGAGAAAAAAGGAAATGGTAGAACCCATCAACAAATGCCAGTTGTGATTATGTATTACATTGTGACTTTGCCTTACAATAGAAGAGATTTTCATGGCTCTTAGAATTAGTCTGGACAGTAAGAAAACTTCAGTCTCCCCCCACAGATTTCTTTCCTTGTTGGCAACTTAAGAGAAAACGCCAAACGGTAATGTAACAGTAGTAGAGTATTTCTATCTTAATTTTATCAGAGTGAAAGTTATCTCATGAAGTTGAAGCATTGCTCTGTTTATTTTAATAGGCTGTAACCATTTTTGTTGTTGTTGTTGTTGTTTATTTATTTCTAATAGCTCGGTTTTATTCTGAGTTTGTGCATTAAATGACTCATGCTACTTAGAGTTTCCTTTTTTTTTTTTTAAAGATTTATTTATTTATTTGAGAGAGCAAGAATGAGAGAGAGAGAGAGTACATGAGAGGGGGGAGGTTAGAGGGAGAAGCAGGCTCCTCGCCGAGCAGGGAGCCTGATGTGGGACTCGATCCAGGGACTCCAGGATCATGACCTGAGCCGAAGGCAGTCGCCCAACCAACTGAGCCACCCAGGCGCCCCTACTTAGAGTTTCCTAATAGGAATTCAGTATGATATTTGCATTTAAACTATTACAAAATATTGAAAGCTGTTAAAAAAAAAAACCAAATTTCTACAATGTATTCTGTTATTCTGCCAGGGTAGAACCTTATATCACAGATGCCCATGATGCAGTTTGAGCTATAATATAGAAAAATTCGATACCCATAAAATATAGCTTTCTATATGTGACAAATTCAGATTTAATAAAGCAAGTCATTTTATCACTACTTGTTATAAACACCAAAAGCGGTGATTTAAGATGAGTTTATGGTATATACTTTAATGTTTATAACTGAAAAAAAATACAATTCTTTGCATAATAGTTTGCATTTACATGGTGGCTAATATAAAGAGTGTTGGGAAACATTCGAGGAGAAAAAAATACAATCAAACTTATGTTGTTTCTAGGGACATATATCCCACAAAATAGAATACCAATAAAAATATCAGTACAGAATATAAAATAATGAGCTATATCATCATTTTTCAGGTACTTACATAGATTAATGCATTTGAATGAGAAAAAGAAAATATTTTTTTTCCTGAAGAACAGAGACAAAAATGAGCTGAAATGGATTTGATATTTCCAATGTTCCTAACAATTTTGTGCTTAAATAATTGGATATATTCCAGTTTCATAATAACCAAAGTTAATAAACTTTGTAAGGAAAACAGGGAATGATTTCTGAGGCTAAAATGAGTGCACAACTTTATCAAAAATCAATTATTTTATGTGGCTATAAAATTCATTGTTTTTTGTTTGAAAAATATCAGAATACTCTGCTGCAGTCCATAATAAGAATTCCAGTAGCATTTATCATGTGATAGTAAAGGAGAAAAGTATAGAAATCTTACATTTTGAGTGTGACAGCTAAGAAAATCATCACTGAGTCTGTCAAATTGGAAGCTAGTGAAAAAGATAAGGAGGCAAAAAATAAAGTCTGGGTGTTTTTCATACTTCTCATGCTATCATCCATGCATATATAATGAGAATCTCTAAGATTCAGAATGTTATTCCAATTGCTATGGGACCTTTATATAATATCAATATGTTTAAAGCATTGTGAAATCTTATAAAAATGGAGTGTATGAATGATGATAATGATTGTTAGATGTTTATGAATTTTCACTGAGCTTCTGGGGCTGAAATATAGGACAGCTAAAACAAATGAAGAGACAGTCAAAACACATTTGCATTAGTGAGAAAAATATGCTGGTAAACAGGGTATGTTAGTTCCTTTTCCCCTTTAATTGGAGTAGGTTTCCAGAAGACTATATTGTTGTTTCACAAGATTTCATATTGCAGTATTACAACACATATTGTATTATGAAAAAAAATAAAGCAAGATAAAAAATTGTAACAAAAACTTCAGCTTAAAGTAAATTATATTAATGAGAAATGATTCACAAACATGATCATCATTGAACTGGAAGCAGTAGAGTATGCACATGTCATCCTGGTGTGATAGACCCTATGTTTTAAATACTTTTTACTTTAGAGATGAATAAAAATAAGGTACAGAAAGGTTAAATGAGATCTTGCACGTTTTTATGAAAATATCAGTTTCAGGACTCAAACCTTTTCTGAAAGAATGCATTGACCTTTGTGTACAAGAAAGAACACACTCAATAATGGAGGTGTCCTCTCTGTCCTCTAAAAATGCTCTACCACTTCACCCCAGAAAAATCTCCAGTAGGCCTCTGTAGTTAACTTAGCCATCTATGACCACAAAACGCAGATGCAGACGTGCGTGCAACGCACGCGCACGTGCACACACACACACACACACAATTATGACTACAAAATCCTAGTGTTAAAAAAGCAAAGGAAACAGAATTGACGGTCTGGAAATAGAAAGCAAATAAAAATGTAAAACATTATGTAGGGCTCAAGTGTAATTTTTTTTTTTAAAGATTTTATTTATTTGACAGAGAGAGACACAGCGAGAGAGTGAACACAAGCAGGGGGCGTGGGAGAGGGAGAAGTGGGAGCCCGATGCGGGGTTCGATCCCAGGACCCTGGGCTCATAACCTGAGCCGAAGGCGGACGCTTAACAACTGAACCACCCAGGCACCTCTCAAGTGTAATGTTGTGGCTGAATCTTAGCACGCTTTCTGGAAAGGGGAAAGAGATAACTATAACAAGTTAGGAGTGGGGTGAAATCATGAAGTATTTTATGTGCAAAGGAAAAAAAGTTTAAAATTTATCTTGTATTCTATAGGTGAACATTTTAAGGGGAGCTAGAATAGCAATTAATCCTGATACAGCCATATGCTAGGCAGGATTTTATATTACGTTACTATAGTTGTTATAAGAAGCCTATGATATAGGTATTATGGTTATCCCCATTTTATAGATTGAGAAGCTGAAAAATGGGAGATAAAGTATTACCCAATGTCATACAGCTATAAAGGGGCAGAGCTGAGAATTGAACACAGTGGGATTTTAGAGATTGTCCACCCTGCTGCGTATTCCTCAAGGCTAATTAATTAGCTGTTATAGCAGTACAACCAAAAGTAATGAGGACCTCATCTAAGCAAACTGAGAGGTGAAATCTATTGGGATTAGTGTCTGATTGCAGAGAGTGTTGGAGAAATTTTCCAGTAAAACTTTCACTATTTGCTGATGACATGAAACTTTATATAGAAAACCTGAAAGACTCCATCAAAAATTGTTAGAACTGATGCACAAATTCAGTAAAGCCACAGCTTACAAAATCAGTGCACAGCAATCTTTTGCATTTCTCTACACCAAAATGAAGCAGCAGAAAGAGAAATTAAGGAATCAATCCTATTTCAATTACACCAAAAACCGTAAGATACCTAGGGATAAGCCCAACCAAAGAGGTGAAATTCCTGTACTCTGAAAACTATAAAACACTGATGCAAGAAATTAAAGATGACACAAAGAATTGAAAAGCATTCTATGCTCATGGTTTGGAAGAACAAATATTGTTAAAATGTTTATACTACTCAAAGCAATCTACACATTTAATGCAATCCCTATCAAAATACCAATAGCATTTATCACAGAACTAGAACAAAGAATCCTAAAATTGATATGGAACCACAAAAGAACCCAAGTAGCCAAAGTATTCTTGAAAAAGAAAAGCAAAGCTGAAGGCATCACAATTCTGGAATGCAAGTTATATTACATAGCTGTAGAGATCAAAACAGTATGGTACTTGCATCAAAACAGACACGTAGATCAATGGAACAGAATAGAAAACCCTGAAATGAACCCACAGCTATATGGCAAATTAATCTGCAACAAAGCAGGAAAGAATATCCAATGGGAAAAAAACAATCTCTTCAACAAATGGTATTGGGAAAAACAGGACAACAACATGCAAAGAATGAAACTGGACCACTTTCTTACACCATACACAAAAATAAATTCAAAATGGATTAAAGATCTAAATGTGAGGCAGGAAACCATTAAAATCATAGAGGAGAACACAGGCAGTAACCTCTGACACTGGTCTTGGCGACTTCTTTCTAGACAGATCTTCTGAGGCAAGGGAAACAAAAAAGCAAAAATAAACTACCGGGACTTCATCAACGTAAAAAAGCTTCTCACAGTGAAGGAAACAATCAACAAAACTAAAAGGCAACCTATGGAATGGGAGAAGATATTTGCAAGTGACATATCTGATAAAAGGTTAGTATCTAAAAAAAATAAAGAACTTACAAATTTCAACACCCCAAAATGAATAATCCAATTAAGAATGGGCAGAAGACATGAACAGATATTTGTCCAAGGAAGACATAAAATGGCCAACAGACACAGGCAAAGATGCTCAACATCACTCATCATCAGGGAAATACAAATCAAAACTACAATGAAATATCACCTCACACTGGTCAGAATGGCCAACATCAACAACACAAGAAATAACAGGGGTTGGTGAGGATGTAGAGAAAGGGGAACCCTCTTGCACTGTTGATGGGAATGCAAACTGGTGCGGCCACTGTGGAAATCAGTATGGAGGTTCCTCAAAAAATTAAAAATAGAACTACCCTAGGATCCAGCAGTTGCACTCCTAGGTATTTACCCAAAGAATACAGAAATACTAATTCAAAGGGATACATACACCCCAACGTTGATAGCAGCATTATCACAATAGTCAAATTATTGAGTGATTTTGAAGTTTAGAGTTTAGATGACTTGTGGGATGACTGTGTCATTACTGAGACTGGAAGCAAAGAAAAGGAGCAAGTTCGAAATAAAACACTTAGTTCAGTTGCTGAATTGTTGGAGGTACATGTAATTAATCCAAACAGAATAAAGGGTCCTAAGATTTAAAGAGAAGCCTGGGTAGAAAAAGATCCTTGAAACTCAATAGTACATAGTTAGGAGTTGGAACCAATGGTTGGAATGAGGTCACTTCAGGATGTTTGGTAAAATGAGAAAAATAAAAGGACTGTGGTGACACCAATATTAAATGGATGAAAATGGCACTGGAGCCATAAAGACAGGAGAGAAGTGGAAGAGGTTAGTGCCGCTAAAGCAAACAGGTGAGAGGCTTTCAAAAAATAATGGAAATAAAATGGCAGCAGTAGGCAAGAAGGCATGATTTCTCCAGACTGGTTCACTAGCTACAGTGGTGTAAGGAAGTACCACACTTTTCTTCTGACTTTCTTCCTCCACATTTTTCACATTAGTTCTTAAAGGCTCACAGAATCACACTTCTTTAAAAAGACTTTTATAATCCCCTTGTCCTTGCCCTTAAATTACAGGTTAAGCATTTTTCTCAGTATGCAACACCATGGATGTAGATTTATCACACTTACCTGTGTTCTCATCTTTGGCTAATTTGACTATCTCACTCTATATCCTGAGACAACCTGGAGAGTGGGAGCTGTACCTTTTATCTCCGAATTGTAGCACACAGCTAATCAAGTTATGGAAAGGCACTCAACACAAGTCTGCTGAAGGCATTAATTGTAGGTATTTTTTAATATATGCTAAAAGGATGTTTCCAGTACATCAATAAAGTATTAGTTTATGTGCTTTATTTTTGTATTGCGTTATTGTTATACCCTGACAATGGATTAAACTGATTCATGTCTCTCTCTCCCTCTTTTTGTATCTACGTATATTAACAGACTTTTTTTTTAACTGTTTCAGGTTCACAGCAAAATTGAGCAGAAGGCACAGGAATTTCTCATATACTCCCTCCCTGCCCCCCACATATGCATAGCCTATTATCAACACCTCCCACTGGATTGGTACATTTGTTATAACTGATGAACCTATATCGACACATCATTATCACCCTAAGTCCATTGTTTACATTAAGTTTCACTCTGGGTGCTGTGCATCCGATCAGTTTGGACAAATGTATAATAACATATATCCACCATCATAGTAATGTGTGGAGTCGTTTCACTGACCTAAAGATCCTCTGCACTCTAGCTACTCATCCCTCCCTCTCCCCAACTTTTGGCAACCACTGATATTTCTACTCTTCCCATAGTTTGGCCTTTTCCAGAATGTCATATAGTTGGCATCATACAATATGTAGCCTTTTCAGAGTGGATCCTTCACTTGGTAATGTGCATTTAAGTTTCCTCCATGTCTTTTCAAGTCTTGGTAGCTCATTTCTTCTAGTGCTGAATAATATTCCATTGTCTGCACATGCCACAGTTTATTTATCTATTCATCTACTGAAGAACAGCACCTACTAAGGACATCTCAGTTGTTTCCAACTTCTGGCAATTATGAATAAAGCCACTATAAAACATCCATGTGCAGGTTTTTGAGTGGACAAACATTTTTTAAACTTTGAGTAAGTACCAAGGAGCACAACTGCTGGATCAGATGCTAAGAGTATGTTTAGTTTCATAAGATACTGACAAACTATCTTCAGTAGCTGTCACTTTGCATTCGTATCAAAAATGAATCCGAGTTCCTGCTGCTCCCTCTCCTCAGCAGCATTTCGTGCTGTCAGTGTTCCAGATTTTGGCCATTTTACTAGGTGCATAGTGGCATCTCATTGTTCTGATTTGCATCTCTCTGACGAATATATAATGTGAAGAATCTTTTCATAGGCTTATTTGCCATTGTAAATTTTCTTTGGTGAGGTATCTCTTAAGGTCCCTGTCCTTTTTTATAATTGAGTTGTTTGGTTTCCTATTGTTGCATTTTAAAAGTTCTTTGTATATTTTAGAGAACAGTCCTTTATCAGATAAGCTATTTGCAAATATTTTCTCCCAGTATTTGGCTTCTCGTTTCAAACTCTTTTAAGTCTTTAGCAGAACAGGGATGTTAATTTTTTTTTAAGTTTTTATTTAAGTTCTGGTTAGTTAACATACAGCATAATGCTAGTTTCAGGTGTACAATATAGTGACTCAACACTTCCATACAACACCTGGTGCTCATCACAACAAGTACACCCCTTAATCCCCATCACCGATTTAATTCATACCTCACCCATCTCCCCTCTGGTAACCATCAGTTCGTTCTCTATAGTTAAGAGTCTGTTTCTTGGTTTTCCTCTCTCTTTTTTTCTCCCCCTTTGCTCATTTGTTTTGTTTCTTAAATTCCGTATATGAGTAAAATCATATGGTATGTGTCTTTGACTGACTTATTTTGCTTAGCATAATACTCTCTAGCTCCATCCACATCATTGCAAATGGCAAGACTTCATGCTTGTTTATGGCTAAGTAATATTCCATTGTGTATGTATTTACCACATCTTCTGGTGTAGCCACACTGGAAAACAAGTTAAAAAAGTCAAAAAGTTAAAAATTAACTGTTCTATGATCCAGGACATGCACTGCTCTGTGTTTATCCAAAGAATACAAAAATACTGATTCAAAGGGACACATGCACCCCAATGTTTAGCAGCATTATCTACAATAGTCTTCCAAATTATGGAAACAGTCCGAGTGTCCATCAACTGATGAATGGATAAGGAATGTTTAATTTCAGTGAACTCCATCTTATCAATCCTTTCCTTCATGGATCATGCCTTTGGTGCTCTTTATCTAAAATGTCATTTTCATTCACAAAGGTCTCCTAGATTTTCTTCTATGTTTTTTTTCTAGGAGTTTTACAGTTTTACATTTTACACTTAAGTTTGTAATTCATTTTGAGTTAATTTTTGTGAAAGGTGTAAGGTTGTGTTTTGATTCATTTTTTGACATGTGGGTATCTCATTGTTCCATCATTTATTGAAAAGACTATCTTTTTTGTTTGTATTGCCTCTGTTCCTTTCTCAAGCTGACTATATTTAAGTAGGTTTATTTCTGGGCTCTCTATTCTGTTTCACTGATCTGATTCCTATTTTTTTTTTCTTGTCACCACTGTGACTAATGACACTGACCTGCTTATTGGAATGGGGTCAAAACCACAGTTTTATAAACAGAATGCATCAAAATATTCTGTGTCATTGTCTTTATTGTATTCTACTACTTAAGTTAAAAAATGAAAAGTAATTTATCTGTAATAAAATATGGTGAACAAATAGGCATATTATGAAAAAAATTATATAAAGAACAGATAAAAATGTGTTTATTTAGATTCGTCCAAAAATTACTATTTACATAACCTTAAGGTTTAATACTGCTAATGAATGTAAGCAAAAATCCTTGAATTTTTATGTATGCAAATTAGCGGACTATACTGTGAGGTTAGATGAATTTAGCAAAACACAGAGCTAGTTGTTTTATATGCTACCATCTAAAATGGACAGATGTGAAGTTATTCTCTAAGCATATGTTGAAGCTTAAGCCTTTTTATGCCTTAATTTCATGCTTTCCTAGATGCATAGTTTATAAAGCAAGCAATCTGGCAAACTGTAACTGTATTAAGAATTCTCAAGTAAGATAAAATCTGTACTGAGTAAAACTACATCACAAAGCCCAGAACTACATCATGGTTTATTTATGTTGAAGTTTGGATTATATTTTCCAGATGGACAATATATCTATGTCCTCTTAAAGAGTCCCTCTATTTAAGGAGAGTTCTTCAGTATTTTTGTTCACATTCCTTTACTTACTATACCTTTCGAATGTTAGAAAAATAAATGTTCCTTCACATATTTCTGAGGGGATACATATAGCATTTATACTAACATTTTATTTAGAAAATGTTCAAACCTATCAGACTTATTCTATTAAAAAGTTAAAAGAATATTATACTCATACACCCTTCACCAGATTCAGTGTTAAAATTTTGTCCCATGTGCCTTATTGCTCTATAGCTTTCTATACACACATGTGCTTTTATATGCCCCCCTCCCCAACATACACACATACTTGCCGTTCCCTGAAACACTTGATAAGTATATTGAGGACATCATAACACCTCACTCCAAAATGCTTCAGTATGAATTTCTAAAGAATAAAGACATTTTGCAATATAAACTCAATACAATTTTCATCACCTAGAAAATTAGCAATAATACCATAACATCATCTCAGTTTATATTCATATTTCCCTAATTGCCCTAAATATCTTTTATTCTTTATTATTTTTTAATCTGGGATCTAATCAAGTTCACAGTTTGCATTTGTTTGTTGTATCTGTTTGAACACCTTTAGCCTAGAGCCACTTTACATCCTCCAAACTTTCTTATTTCTTCCATGACATAACTTTGTTGCAACAACCAGGATAATTCTCCATAGCAAATTTCACAGTATGATTTTGATTGCTTTCTTATAGTGTTGTCTAAGTTGTCTTGTTTGTGTAGCTTTTGTATTGCTAGTAATTGGAAATTTACATCTGAAGGTTAAACATTTGTGGCAAGTGTAGGTGATGCTTACCCTGGACCAGATGCCACAGTATGTCCAGTTGTCTTTCCTTTATTTTACTAAGTTTGATAACCTGCTTAGGGGGTGATTACCAGATACCTCCATTATAGAAGTACTTATTTTTCTTTTGTAATTAGCCTCCTCAGACATTTTATTTTGATGTCAAAAATGTTTCTCCTAAGATCAATTTGTTGCCAGGGGGATATGACCTAGCATTTTAATATTGTTGATATGCTTCCTAATGTTTAATTTTATGTGTCAACATGACTGGCCACAGAGTGCCAAGAGTAAACATTATTTCTGAGTGTCTGTGAGGGTGTTTCTGGATGAGATTAGCATTTGAACTGGTAGACTCGGGAAGATAGGTTGCATCACTCCCCACCACCAGCAATGTGGGTGGGCATCATCTAATCGGATGAGAGTTTGAATGGAGTAATGGCAGAGGAAAGAAGAATTTGCCCCTTTTTCCTGTGTCATTCCTGAGCTGGGACATTTCCTCTCATCTTTTCCTGCCTTTAGACAGGTATTTACACCACTGACTCCTCTGGTTCTCAGGTCTTTGGACTTGGACCAGTTTTCTTGGGTCTCCAGTGAGCAAATGGCAGATCGTGGGACTTCTCAGCTTCCACACTCACATGAGCCAATTCCTCATAAGAAATGTATATATATAATTGATCCTGTGTCTCTGGAGAACCTTGACTAATACAGGCTTTAAATATATTTTTTTTCAAAACCTTGTTCCAGCAACTTTAGCTCATTTAATGTATGGAAAATATCTCTTATTAAACTGAATTGGCAAATGACCCAGCTAAATGAGACTTAATTTTAATTATAGAAGTCTGACAATTTTGTAATGTGAAGAAATGTGGTTATTTAAATTCTCATGATAACCACATTGCTTCTGAATTCATAGACAGGGATATGAAAAGTGAGGAAAGGAGTAGAGAGAGAGAGAGAAACAGGGAAGCTTGCCTTGAATTTTTCACCAAGAGGAGATAAAGAGTGCCTTTGTCTTTTTTCTTACAGAAGTCCTCTTTTCTTTCCTTTTCAGGGGATCTTCCTTGACAAACGTGTATTCTACAATTGTCTCTTTATGTAGTGTCCAGGAATTTTTAGCACCTAATGACCCACTGCAATATTTGGAAAGGATTTTCCCAACCCTTCCTCCGTTCCTTCCTTCCTTTCTTCCTTTTTCTTTCTTTCTTTCTTTCTTCTTTCTTTCTTTCTTTCTTTCTTTCTTTCTTTCTTTCATTTTCTTTCTTCTTTCTTTCTTTCTTTCTTTCTCGCTTTCTTTTTTTTCTTCAACTTAGGAGAATGATAATTATGAAAGGGAGTTGGGAAGAAGAATTTGCACAGAACAGATGCATTTACATGATCAAATTTAGGAAGGGGTATTTATGAAAGTTGAGGATATGCAAATTGATTTCCTTAACTACAGGCCAATCCTTGTAGCTCCTAACGGTATATATATATATATATATATACTCCAATGTTGAAACCTCTGATCTAAAGGATAATCACAGGGATGGTAATAGCTAATAGTTTATGAGTTCCTAACATGGGCCAGGCTCCTTAGATATTTTATTTATAAGCTTCACAAGAGTCCCATGAAGAAAGTATTGTATTTCTAATATGGAATCTGAGATTTGGGTACACATGAATTTCATGTGACCCTGCAGGAATTTAACCAGGTCAGGAGACTACAAAACCTCTATATTTCCATTATTCAAAGTTGCTGCTCACATGTAAACCATGGTCAAGGCCTTTTGACTAATTTTCCTAAATGAGGCCCAGAATTTTATACAATTGTAAACAAGGGGTTTTCATGGATATTTTAAAGTTAATCTGTGAGTATGATGTGCTAATGAAGATCAAGGCCTTTATTTAAATAAGTATAGATTGTGTCTCTAAGTGGTTATCTTCTTTAGTTGATTGTGAGGTGGGATTATTTTATGAGTCAATATAGTTGCTCAGGTTGATACTTCATTTCTTTATTTATCCTTAAGAATTTTGGTACATGCTATGTAATGGGGTTTAGTCTTCTGTTCCTTATTTATGATCTTACTACTGAACAGAGCATCTGGTCAAGAACATGCATGAAATATTTAAGTAGTAGGTTCTGGGGTAAATGATTATATAACAAAAAAAAGTTGCCCATCCTAAAGCCAGGACATCCAACTCTAGTATATGTATAAATTAAGAAAAGCTAAATAGGAAAGATGCAATTTGAGTTCAGAACATAACCCTAATTTGTAAACATGTGACATTTCTAAATTAGTTTTATGGTTTTTTTTTTCACTTTTTCCAATTGAAAGCATTTTGGAGTGCTCAAGTTGCCTTACATATGTGAACTTACTCTGATCATCTTTATGCTAGACCTACACTGCTTAGTCTGCTAAAATAACAGACAGAACACTCTCAGTGGAAGCTCTAAAGCTAATAAAGAACCGGTCCCAAAAGCACTGACTCAGGTGAAAAATTTTGAAGGTTCAGGAAAGGCAGAGCAGGCCCTGTCTCCTCACATCAGCCCTCCTCCTGAGGTCATGCAAAATGCCCTGCTCACTGCAGGAACATCCTGAAGTTAAAGGCAAAGAGGATATCCTTTTGACGGCTAGGTTTTTTTAAGGTTAAAATAGCTCCTTTGTTAAAACATAACAGAACCAGTAATAAATAAACAATCTAGATTAATGAATATTTGATAGCAGCAAAGGAAGTTACACATAAAAATTTAAAATAGTTACAAATAACTGTTTTTTTCAACATGTTATAAGAGAGATATGTATAACTGAAACTAAAAACAAAAAAGGCCTTGGATGATATAAAATTGATAGAATTGTGTGTTTGGTTCTTAAGACATAAACTTTTGAACAGCGAAACAGTACTATGCAGAGTTCAATTAGAGAAGATAAGACATTTTTCAGAAATTCGGTTTTAAGGGATCAGAAATACATGGGGTGTGTTTGTGAGAGAGGTAGAGAGAGAGAGAGAGAGAAAGGAGACAAGCTTTGATTGTACTTTGAAGAAATAATTATTCAAAAGGGAGAAACAAAGTGTAAAATAAAAAAAAAAAGGTATGGAGGAATGAGAATGTAGAGTTGTTGGAAAATTATGTAATTGGACTAGACTTCTATGATTTCTCAGTGTTCTAAAACGTGCACTCCCCTTCAATTTTATGCTCAAAAGAATTCTAAGTAACAACAATTCTAAATTACTGAGTTTGTGCCATTGGTTGTGCATGTATCAGGTACCCCATGATGTGAATAAGGTTGGCCGTTTAGAGTAATTGTAATGAAGAAATATGCTCAAACACAAGAGTGACTTTGAAAGAGTAAATGAAGAGAACCACACAGTATAGGATGTTTCTATTTAAAAAGACTATTGTAGCATTTTTGACTGTTTTTAAAAATGTAACACTTTTAAAAGGTAGAAAATTAACATTACTTTTCATTCACAAGCTTAATATTCCTGAATGCTGATCTGGAGAGACAGAAACAAAGTAAGAAAGCACAGATCTACAATGACTGCTTTGGTACAAAACAATGCCTAAGGAGAATGAGAGGAGCCTAAGTCCCTTTTACAATCAGTTCAAAGTAAATGCTGCTCTTTTCCCTTCTCTTTTGGCTCCCAACGAAGCCCACGTTTCTTCAGGACAGAACTTTGCCATCACAAAACCAAGACAAGATATGAATACAAATATAAGTTCTCTGCTGTAGCAGTTTAATGTGATCACATTTCATAGAGCAGGAAGGGCAAACTATACCAAAGAAGCAATATTGCAATTCCACCATGACAGTTACTGCCCTCTCAAATGTCCTTGAATGTCACCTAACAGGGGACACTTTCAAAGCACACAGAACAAAAAGCTTCTCTATCCCTGCAACAGGGGACTAAAGATAACCCTAAATATTTGGAATTGGTTTCAGAGCCAAGTGGTGGACAGCGAGGAATCTGTTTTCAGAGATCAGTTAGGAATCTGTTTCAGAGAATAAAGTGCCCATACTGGCAAAGTATTTGGTAAACCTACCGTATAGAATATTTGAGAAGCGGAACATAGACATAATGAAGTTATGGCTCTGGCTGAAGAAATTCCTAGAAGAGAGTGATAAGAACAAACTGTGTTTTATGAACCGCATTGGATAAGGTACTACAGGGAGTAGATGAGGTCAGAGAGAAAAGTGCCTACAAAATATATATCTTTCCTCTTTCCTGGTCTAAGACACTGCAAAAGAAGAAATGAGATCTAACATAATGGTTCCCAAATATCAGCGGTGGACAGGTTGCCATCCACTGCACTCTTTGCAAACTGATGCTGGATGATCGATCAAGATCCTGAGCTAGATATGAGCTGGCTGCTCTGAATACCAATTTACTTAATCACTGCCCCCCCCTTTTTTTTTTTTGGCCAGAAAGAAAGGCATAAAAGGTGATTAGATTGGAAGCTGTGGTGTCCCAGTTGTGCTAGAGTGATGGCATCCTACCCTATAGGAAATGAAAAATAAAAATAATAAATAATTCCAAACCATCTAGAATGGGTTAATAAAATTTAAATTTAAATATGGGGGCGCCTGGGTGGCTCAGTCGTTAAGCGTCTGCCTTCGGCTCAGGTCATGATCCCAGGGTCCTGGGATCGAGCCCCACATCGGGCTCCCTGCTCAGCGGGAAGCCTGCTTCTCCCTCTCCCACTCCCCCTGCTTGTGTTCCCTCTCTCGCTATGTCTCTCTCTGTCAAATAAATAAATTAAAAAAAAAATCTAAAAAAATAAAAAAATAAAATTTAAATATGATAATAAGAAGAAGGAAAAGGATAAGTGAAACAAAGAGTCAAAAGTATGACCGTATTTCAAAGGACAGAAAGATAGGGCCTAGAGAAGAAAGAGGACAAGATTTAGAATATGAAAGAGCTGGGCTTGATACCTGAATATACCAGTCACATGTTATGTAGACTTGGGCAAACTGATTTAACCGTGTGAATTTCAGGATCATAGTCAGTAAAATATAGATATTATGCTTTCCTTAAAGGTTTATTGTAGACATTTAAAAATGTATCAGTATGTCTAGTGCTAAGCATAGGATCTAGCACACTAATACTACTGTGATTATGGAGTGGCCGAGTGGAACAGGAAGGTAAGAAACGGCTCGAAGGGAGAAAGTCCTAATTGCCCTGATGACTTTTGAAATGCATCCGATTCCCAAAGCCTCAAAGCTTGGGTAGGATAGGTAGTTCTTTCATTGCCAGAGGAGAGAAGATGTGAAAACAGTGTGCTTAAATATCAACCAGGAGATTCCAGTAATAAATTACATCTTATTTCAGGGAAAAACTTGGTAGAAAATACAATGACAGGGCAACTGGAGGAAATGAGTACAGTGCACACCAATTTCATAAAAATGGAACAAGTATAATGTTTTACAATGAATGTTTGCATGTTTCTCTGCCAAACAAGCTTATATTTTATTCTCAAATATTACTTCGGCAAAACAAAACAAAACAAAACAAAAACTTAAAGCTCCATGACCATTAAGTATTTGAATGTGGTCGTTTTAAAAATGTATAGTTTCCAAAAGTTCTTCAAAAGATTAAGTGGTTTTTGAAATAATTCTTAAGTATTATTTTTATGCATTTAGATATGCATCAAATATGTGTATGAAAAAATATTTACCTATGTTGATTTGAACTCTACTCAAACTAAGGACTAATATATATGGCTTTTTAAATATAATGATAAAAATTTTAGATTTTTTCAGATAACTAGCATTCTTTTTTATGATCATTAAATACCATAATACTTTTCAATTTCCTTAAATGTCATTTGAAGCTCTTCATTTTGGGGCATAGATACTACCTTTCGAATTCAGTGAGGTTGCTTTCTATTAGTATTTCATCTGAATCTACAAATATAATTTTGTAAGCTGATATGTATTAAAATGTGCACTTAGCTATATTTTAATTACCTTTATTTTCCTCAAATATTTTCCTCCTGAACTGCTTGTTTTTCTTTTTGGTATTCCTTGAGTAGCTTTGTGTTTCATCAACATGTGTTGGAAGAAAAAATTTTACTTTCCTTAGCTAAGTAAAGTGATGAGGGGAAAGCCTGGTTTGTCATTTTCTCTCAACCACACTTAAGCCCCATAATCAGGGCTGCTCTTAAGTCTCTAATAAATATTGCTTGATGAAAATCCAACCACTGAGCCCTAAAGAAGTCTAAACAAATGCCTTAGGTATACTCTCCCCTTACTCAGATACAACCTACAACTGAGCACTTCCCTAAAATAGAGACAAAAGTAACAGTGCTTCAGTTATTTAAATATTAAGAATCACTTCAAGTGATCTAATACATGCAGCCTTGTTTAAAAAAAAAAAACTTTCCAGAAGTTACATATCATTAATTTTTAAATCATGCACACTATTATTGTTCTGTTCTAAAAGTCTGTGATTCTACACAGATTCTAAATGAATTATTGCTGCTATCTTATTAAATGTTTGAATAAATGCTTTACTACAAAATCTTTCATATATAAGAGACTAAAGAATTTTGAATACAGAAAATAATTGACTACCAACTTTGATTAAAGAAACCAAACTCTCTTCTCCATGCTGAAATGGATTCTTCAAGTCAGAAGAGTCAGAAAAAAAGAAGAATATGAACCTGGGATCTCCATCTGTCTGCTGAGCAGGGTCTCAGCAGTTAGTATGATATGGGCTTGCCTTAAGTTTGTGAAATGGTTGTCATGACAACTGCATTTCTATGCATCACTGCTCCTATGGGATCAAGAGAAGGACTGAGAAAAAATGTTCTGAGTTAGAAACAGAAAACATCGGAAAGTAAAATTTTGCAGTCATCTTGTCCAGAAAAAAAAAGTGTGGGCGTATATATGTGTCTTTGTGTGTGTATCTGTTTGTGTATGTGTGTCTGTGTTTTGGGGAGAAGGCAACTAGCATCCATTTAGGAAATTATAAGCCATTATTTTTTTTTTCTTGAGACACATATATGTATTTGAATTTCACTAAGCAACTATATACAGTTTAGAATAAGACCAATATATTTTACACCTTAATTGACTTATGAAATTGAACCAGATTATAAAAGTAGCCAAAAACTTAAATATACTGCTAATCTTTCTATGTATATTTTAAAATAAATGTTAAAATGAAGTCATGGAATTATAACAAAGGGGTTTGTCCTTCATAAAATCCTTTCAATCAAGTGTTGTGTATAGTTATAAATACTAATATTAATGGTATTTAAAGAATAATGAAGCATACTCCTTAAAATGGCATAGTGACTAAATGAAATAATGTTTGTTGGTTAATTTAAGTTAACATTACTCATTAAATAAAAAAATTAAAAATCACTTTTATCAATAACTCTTCGAAGAAAATCAGTCTTGGGAAATATTAAGGGAAGAGTCTTCTCTTTACTAGCAGAGAAGTTTTAGAGACCACGGAGAACCACTGTTTCACTCTAAAACAGGTGGGAGATTTAGAAATTAGGGAAAAGAAGCTGGGAGAGTTCAGGGAAAATAGAAAGCAGGAGCATGTGAGCCTGAGTTTGGTGAGGGAAGGGCAAAATCTTTAATGTTAAATCTTCATTTTGGGGGAATCAAATGAGGTGATGAGGACTTAATCAGGCCTGATATGGAATTAAGTGTGGGATAATGCTAAAGGAATGGATGTGTCTAACATATTAATTAGGAGCATTTTTAGTCTATAGATAGGAATACAGAAAAAATTAGGTCAAAAGGAAAAATTGAGAGGGACATCTAGGTGGATCAGGTAGGTAAAGCATCTGACTTTGGCTCAGTTCATGATCTAGGGGTCCTGGGATTGAGCCCTGCATGAGGCTCCCTGCTCAGCAGCAAGTCTGCTTCTCCCTCTCCCTTTCCCTCTGCCCCTCCGACCCACTTGTGCATGCGCACTCTCTCCCTCTCTCTCAAATAAGTAAATAAAATCTTAAAAAAAAATAAAGACTGAGGAAGTATTTAATTTTATAACGCAATAGCTTTAGCAACTATGCAACAGAATATCATTTACGAATGCTTCAAAACAAATGTTTCAATGATGAAGATAAATGTATTGAATAATTCCAGTGACTACAAAGGATCTTATATTTGGAAGTAATAGTTATGCTTTTAAAATAGTTACAGTGGCTATGTATTTTGTTTTCATAATTTTATTTTATATAAGAATAATGTACTGAACTAACTAAATGACGGTTTTATAAAGGTGGATATAGGAATTTTATGAAGCTGGTTTTGTCATTTTTCTTGAAAGATACTGTCACTGGATATATCCTAGACTTATTTAACTTTTATCATATAAGCATCTTGAAGACACAATTACAGTGTTTTGAATTTTACTATTGCTGTTGAGAATTTAGAATCAGTGTTGGAATTCTGCTGGGCAAATTTGGTTGAGTTTAGGGTCTTTGTTCTGCCATATAACTACACTTTGTTTCAATGTGGGTTTCTTATTATTTATATTCCTTGTAATTTGTTGTCTAAAATCTAAGAACACGTCTTTTATTATTCCTAAATAATTCTCTACCTTCATATCTTTGTATCACTTCCTTATTTTCATTCTGGTATTCCAATTAGGTATGTTAGAACTCCCTCAGGGAAAAAAAAGAAGAACTTCTCCCTCTATCCTCAGTATTTCTTAGCTTTTCTTTAGCATTTATTATCTTTCTCTGTCTTCCTAAGCTCTCTTCCATGTAATAGGTCCGTAACTATTTCCAGTTCATAAATTTTCCCTCCAGTACTAAATGCTGTTTAACAGATTAATTGGGTTTCTTAAATTCAATTAGTATTTTTTTCACTTCTAAAATTCTGTTTCTTTGTCAATATGTTTGATCTTTGTTTTATTGATGGACTCTTACTTCTTCATTATATTTATAATTCCTTTTCATTTCTATAGATATTTTTTTTTTTAAGATTTTATTTATTTGAGACAGAGAGAATGAGAGAGAGAGAGCACATGAGAGGGGGGAGGGTCAGAGGGAGAAGCAGGCTCCTTGCTGAGCAGGGAGCCCGATGCGGGACTCGATCCCGGGACTCCAGGATCATGACCTGAGCCGAAGGCAGTCGCTTAACCAACTGAGCCACCCAGGCGCCCTCTATAGATATTTTGAATGTACATTTTATACATTTCATCTGATCATTTCAATAACTCTTAATTGTGAGTTTAATTTTACTGTACCTTTATTTTATTACAGAAAGCTACCTTGTGCTACCTATTTCTTGTCATATCTTTCTCTATTCTCTCCACTATACCCTTGACAAACACTAATCTGATTTCCATCTTTATAATTATGCCATTTTGAGAACATTATATAAATTTAATCATGCAGTAATTAAAAGTTGTTATTATTTTTCTCATTATTGTGCTTCAGGCATATTGTGTGTCTATCAACAGTTTCTTCCTTTTTACTGCTGAGTAGTATTTTATGGTATGGATATTCCACAGTTTGTGTAACCATTCATCTGTTGAAAGATATCTGGACTCTTTTCTGTTTGGGGTCATAATGCTGCTATGAAATATCATGTACAGATTTTTGTGCAGAAATAAGTTTTCATTTTTTTCTTCAGTAAATGCCCAAGAGTATAATTTCTGGGTCATATTCAATGTGCGTGTGTGTTTTAAGAAACTGCCAAATTATTTTCCACAATGGTTGTACCATTTTACATTCCTAGAAGCAATAATAAGAGCCACCCAGTTTCTCTACATCCCTACTAGCGTTTGACACTACCATTTTTTTTTTTATATTGGTTGTTTTAATAGAAACATATCTCATATCTCTTCATAGTCTTAATTTCGATTTTCCTAATTGGTAGTGACATTGAACATCTTTTCACGTGATTGCCATTTATATACCTGGCTCTTATGTTAAATATTACTTCATGTTCTTTGCATATTTTCTAATTGGATTGTTTGAGGTTTTTTTTTTATAATTGAGTTTTAAGAGTTGTTTGTATATTCTAGATATTTGTCTTTTGGCAGATATGTGGTTAGCAAAGATTTTATTCCATATTTAGCTCATTTTATTTGTAATTTTTTTTAAACAGGGCCTTTCAAAGAGCAAAAGTTTTTAATTGCTATTTTATTTATGTATTATATTTTTCTCTCTGATTTTCATTTCTCTGTTATTTTCTTACTGTTTTCCTTTAGGTTTCTTGAACATTTTTTAAATTGCAATTTGATTTATCTTTAGTATCTTTTAGTGTATCTTTTTGTATAACTTTTTTTTAGTGGTTTCTGTAAGTTTCTGCTATATATAAATAACAACAAATTTTATATGTGTCAACATTTTGCCAGTTGGGTTAAAGTGTCAAAACCTTACCTCCCCCATACTCCTTTGCCTTCCTCTATTTATCTACACACATTTGTAAACACATTAGACAGTGTTATAATTTCTGCTTTCACCACCAAATATAATTAAGAAAACTCAAGAAGCAATATATGTTGTATTTACCAATAATTATAATCTTTTCTTTCTTATGATTTTTAAATTTTCTTCTTTTATTATTTCTTTGATATGTAAAGAACCTCTTTCGTCATTTTTTTAGAGTAGGTCTACTGGTGACAAATTCATTTGCCTTCCTTAATCTGAGAATATCTCGGTTTCCCCTTCATGTCTGAAAGATATTTTCATTCAACATAGAATTCTATGTTGACAGCTCTTTTCTTTTAGGACTTGAAAACTATTGTGCCACTTTCTTCTGACCTCTGTGATTTCTGATGAGCAATTCACTGTCATCCGAATTGTTTTTTCCTTATAGGCAATGCTTTGTTTCTCTCTGGCTGCTTTCAAGAATTTGTATTTATCTTTAGTTTTCAAAAGTTTCATTATGATGTGTCACGATATGGAGTGTTTTGGGTTTATTCTATTTTGAATTCATTCACCTTCTCGAATCTGTAGATTTATGCTTGGTATTGTCATTTCTTATTTTATTTTGTGTGTCAAATTTAGGGAGTTTTCAGCCATTACTTACATGAATAATTTTTAAGTGTCATCTTCTTTTCTTTCCCTTATGGAACCCAAATACACAAAGGTTTGATATTTTATAGTAGTTCATAGGTCCCTGAGACTATGTTCATTTTTTTCCCCCAATCTATTTTCTTTCTGTTGTTCAGATTAGGCCATTTCTACTGATCTATCAAGTTACAGAATTCATTTTTCTGACTTCTGTTTTTGAACCAATCATTTGAGTTTTATTTTCATTGTTGTATGTTTTTTTGTTCTGTAATTTTCATTTGATTCTTCATAATATTTTCTGTGTATTTTTCTGAAACTATCAATTTTCATTTGTATCAAGTATGTTTATAATACTACTTAAAACATTTTTATGTTGGCTGCCTTAAATCCTAGTGAGATAATTTAAAACCTGTGCTATCCCAGTGTTGGCTGATCTTGTCTTTCTTCACTCTGTTTGAGATCCTCCTGATTATCAGTATAATGAGTGATTGCTAACTGTAACTGGACATTTTGGATTTTCATTGTAATACTCTGGATCTTATTTAAATCTTGTGCTTTGGGGCGCCTGGGTGGCTCAGTCGTTAAGCGTCTGCCTTCGGCTCAGGTCATGATCCCAGGGTCCTGGGATCGAGCCCCGCGTCGGGCTCTCTGCTCTGCGGGAAGCCTGCTTCTCCCTCTTCCACTCCCCCTGCTTGTGTTCCCTCTCTCACTGTGTCTCTCTCTGTCAAATAAATAAAATCTTAAAAATAAATAAATAAATAAATAAATCTTGTGCTTTATCAAGTCTTCTCTGACTCTGCTCTGCTGGGTGTGGGGGGGGGGGCACCGCCTCAGTATTTCCATACTGAGATTTAAGTCTAAGTTCTCCTGTCTGTGGACAGGGTAATGGAAAAGTAGGGGGAGTGAGGTGCTCTTTTTCACCTTGGGATAGAGGTACAGTGAGAGGTTGGGCTCTCCATTGGGTCTCTCTTATACCATTCTGACTAGAATAGGTAGGAACAAGTTATTATTGCTTCCCACACCGTTTCTACTGGCACCATAGAGTGGTGGCCTTATTAATAATGAGGGATGAGTACTCTTTGCTAGTACTTCTCTGACCCCATCCTAGCAGGGAGGGGAAGAAGCGTCTTAATACCTCTCAGTGAGGCTAGAAATCCAGACTCCCCATATGGTCTTCACTGATGGGGTAAAGGAGAGATATTGGGAAGGGGGTCTTGTTATTGGCATGTGAGGGTGAAATACCACCAGACATCCTACCTAGCTTTCTCTGAGGCCGTGACAATGGGACCTCCTTATCTCCTGGCAAGGGTGGATACTTAGGTTCCTCAGCCAGCATTTGCTGGTGGGGGGAGGATGAAGCTGTAGAGTTTCCCTCATGTCTCCGGCTGAAGTAGATGGTTTATTACCTGAAATTTTTCTGTCTAAAACTTTGTCTTGCTAGGCTGCCCATTCCTAGTATTTGGCTAGAGACAGTAGATTTTCTTGGGACTTTCTTCTCTGCCTTTTTGTATGTCCAGGTTAGTGACTTCTCCATTATTCAACCTGGGCTATATAAGGCAAGAATTAAAAACTGGAGAATTCACCACTGGGTCATTTCTTGGGTCCCCAGCTACCTAACCAGTCTGCCTTCTTTTTACATTCTATCCTCTTATGTGTTATTTACTGATTTATATATTTATTCAAATATATCTCTACTATATATCTATCTATCTATATATGTGTGTGTGTGTGTTATATATGTGTTTGTTATTCATATATATGTGTGTGTGATATATGTGTATTATTTACTTATATATATTTTTACATCCATATATATTTTACATGCATACATATATACATATATATATGTGAATATATATGTGTGAGTGCATGTGTATGTATGTGTGTGTGTGTGTGTATGAGGTGGTTTTAGTTTACTTATCAAGAGGAATAGGAAAGAGTCCATCTATTCCATCTTCCCAGAAACAATTCTGTCAGTTTTTAAATAGTCAGCATAGAGGAATCACAGAACTGTACTGGACTCCTGGGCTCTATTTCCAGTTTTGATTATGACTCACTGAGTAACCTTGGGAAAGTCATTTAACCTTCTGTGACCAAGTTTTGTTGGTGTAAAAAGGAAATAGTAACACTTAACTCTCATGGGTGTTATGTACAGTAATTCATATTTGAAGTCATTTTGAGGGTCTTTACACACACACACAGCACAAATTGCTTTTTGAACTGTAATACCGAAGTCAACATGCAACTCAAAGAATGCAGACTTGATTCATACAGCCATCATCCAAAAGGCTGTGAGTTCTTTCTCTAAGATGATCTTTCCAAGGGAAAAATAGTATTACTTTCTAAAATTATTAAGTCAAACATATTGTAATCAGGAGCAAATGAACTTATGATAAATCCAATAAATCAAGCACACAAGTGGCCTTTTCTGCTTTATCTTGATCTTTAAAGCTTTAGTTTTTGTTAGTACAATTCCTCAATTGCAAGCATTATCCTCACTAGAAGACATATTCTAAAACTATTTTTCCTATTGTGTTCTAAAAACAGAACCATTATTAACTCGTCACACATTTATGAAAAACTTACCACCTGTTAGATAAATTGCAAAAAGTGGGAGATACAGGGATAAGTGTCTTACAGTTGGCAAGCAACAGAATGGGGAAAGAGCTAATAAATAAATATTACAATTTGAACTCCATTAAAAAAAACACAAAAAACAAAACACAACAAATTCCCTTCTGACATCTAAAGTTGAGTGCAACTTATATGTTTAAATGTTTAAAACATTGCTGGGCTTACTCTTATAATTGCATATCTAACATAAAGGAAAATATATATAAATATATTTTTTCCTAAATGACTAATGGGCATCACCATAACATGCATCTCCTTAACTGGCAAAATCAAATTAGTTCTTTCCAAGTCAGGGGACGCCGCCCTAACTCCATTCATTCAGAAGGACAAGAGCTAATGTTTAGTTTCCAGATTAGCAGAGAGACTTTCCTCTCCCAATTTTGTCAAAACTTTTAATCACATTTAAACACTATGCCTGAAAACTTTCTCATCCCAGTAAAGCTATCTTTCATTCAATCAAATCCTCAACCGAACTTTTTAAGGAAACACTTTTTAGTTAAGCTGTTCTTTTCTATTTTCTTTTTCTGTTCCTTTCTCTAAAATGACAAGAGGGCATAATGTTGAATCTCTTTTTAGTAACAGGGCAAACGCACTATAGAAAGAAGATTCAATTTGGCCAAGAGGCCAGCAGAGTGAAACATTCTACAAAGAGGATAGAGCTGGTAAAAAGACATGCAAAGAACTGAGAACATTTTGTGCTTGTCACTGGGGCTTGTGTGTGAGATAAAAGGTCACAGATGGTAAGTAGTGTCAGGAGGAACACAGTGGCCAATTTCATGAGCAAGTTTTACATTAATGATTACATTTATTTCCCACAAAGTCTCCGGAAAGTATGGATAATTGTCCCCATCTTACAAATGAAAAACATTCTGCTCAGAGAAAATAACACACTAAGATCCCATAAGCACAGTGGGATAGATCCTAGCCTTGCACCCAGCTACATCTGACTTCACAGCCTGTGTGTTTATGGATTACCACAACAAACACTAGAGCTGCAATTCTGGATTCTCTCCCCTTCTCATCCAAAGCATTAAGGCAACTGTTTTTCTAGGGATTTAGATCTTCGCTTCATAGTTTCAAATTTAGGGCACATTGACTGTTTTGAATAAACTCCTTCACCAATATTTATCCTGCGTTAGAGACTATGAATAGTGCAGTCAATAAGATGCTTATTCCCTTGTGAAGCCTGCACCTGAGCCTTCCTCACACATCCTAACACATACACAATAGTACTGATGTGGCCCAGTGCAAATTACAGGAATAGTTGAGTCTGAAATGTTTATGCAACACTAATTTTTTTTTTCACAAAACACAATGTCATAGATATAATACATAAGAAAAAATATAAAAACTTAGCTTGCCCAGTTTGATTTTAAAAGGTAAAAACAAGATCACAAACTTTTGGTTAATTTTAGGAAAGAGATTATATTCCAATTTAAAAATTAGTTCATTGTGCAAAAATATCCATATTACCCCAATTAGCTTAAAAAGGAAATTAGTTTATTGATATACATAATAATCATACAGGAACAATTTGGCCCTGTATAGTAAATTTTATGAAGGCTGTGTTCTTTAGAGACACATTACTTCACCCATTCACTATTTCTCAATAATAATATAGGGAATTCATTCATTAAGCATAAAACTCTGATCTTATTGAAAAGGAAGATTCTTCTAACCTCTGAGCAGTAGTATGCATGTCACATTTTAGGGATTTCCCTTGAGGGAAACAAATTCTGAACACACTGCTTTAAAAATATAGCTAAACATATGAATTGAAACATTGTATTACAAACAAAATTAAATTCTTAACTTCAAAAATGTAACTTTCTTCCTCCCAGGGATCTTTGTAACTATGTCCTATTTCTCTGGCTGCTTCTAGATTTCCAGGCATAAACAGAACAATATTCAAAGGTAGCATAGATAAAGTACCTCACTTAAAGCCAGAGGCCAGTCTTGGTGCTTTCAGTGGTCAGATTTAAAACCTTGGATGTGGCTCTTTGTATCTCTGGACCTTAGCTCCCTCATATCATAATGGAAGTGTTCAAATAAATTATTGATGAGATCACTTCAAAGTCTGACACAACAAGATTCCATTTCATTTTGGGGGGAGATTTCAGCTCTTTATCACTGGCATACATCACCCCACAACTCGGCATGCTATCTCAAGGAAAATCTTAGAAAAAGAAACATGATACTATTGTACAAATTACGTTTTTCAAGAATAACACAAATATATGCTCCCTAGAGTTTCAATAAGCCAGATTGGCCTGACAAGAAATGGACATTCTGAGAACTCAGAACTTGATGTTGAGTGATTGTCCACTTATCAAAAATGTTGATGGTACTTAGAATGTACAACTACCTAAATTCTGTGTATATTTCAGAATACAATGTAAGATTCAGTTTTAGTTTTGTGATTATCTCTATCTTTATCTTTAAGCATATTTGAAGAAAAAGACAGATTGGTCCAATCATAGTTTTTGGTAAGCCAGGAGGTTATTAAATAACTGCATATTATTACATCAACTTTATCTGGCAAGGCAGTCTACTAGAAAGATTTTGAAATCTAAGGATAATACCTAAAAAGGGGCAAATACAGGAAAAATTAAGCCAGTTATAATGGTAAGGCTACAAGAATCATTTTATCCACTTTTATTTTGCTTTAATCTGGTCTCCATTATTGGTGTAAGTATACTTCCTTTTAAAGAGAAATTCATTTGTTACAGCTCTGATATGTAAATTGGATGCGATATCTTTAGTACTGATACTACATGTTTCATTAGCAATTTATAGCTTAGAAAGTACTTTCTTATTCATTACTTAACTTTATATTTCATGAGACATTGCTTTTTTCCAGAAGGGATATATTACACCCCATTTTAACGATATGGAAAATCGAGGCCAAGCAGGTTTAGATGAGTGTTCATGGAGCTACCATGTGACAATTGAACCCAAATTTTAAATTTCTTTTTGTCTCTAAATCCAATTCTTTTATTTCTTTTTGTCTCTAAATCTAAGTTGAAGAAATATCATTAGTTCTTGCTAAAGACATTTTTCCTTTTTAAAATTCTCTACTTAACATTTTTAAATACTTCGTCAAACAACTTCTCAGATTTCAGAATTCCAGCAATCACTACTTGACCTTGGTCTGAATTACTAATAAAAACATCAATGAACCCCTAAATCAGCACACAAATGAACTATGGCTATTTAGTTTGTGCTCCCACCATCTGCAGAGAGTGTAATCATCATTGCCATAAACATCAGCATGTATAATTTATGACATGGCAATGATACCACACAAAGCTCTGTAAACTTTTTATAGTTTATTTGTATAGGATTTTATGATTTACAGTGTGCTTTTAAATACAGTACAATGATCCCATTTTAACTTCATAACAAACCTAAAAATGAGAAAGGAGATTTTGTCCCCACATTATATATGAGGAAAATGAATTCCACATAAATGATGTGGTGGCCACAGAACATGGAGTTAGAAATGCAAATTTAGTATTGTTCAAATTTGTTTTGGCTTACCCCAACACAAAACAGAATTATCCTACTTGTTGTCTTTTGACAGAACATTAGTACTGATAATAAACCATTATTTAAAACCATAAAACATTAAAATGGGAGGAAAAAATGAGGAATGAGGCAGAATAATAATTTATTTAGAAGTGATAATCTAACAAATATTTTTCCAGAATGTGAAATATAAAATAAAAACTGTAAATAATCAATTTATTGCCTTAACTTTTTACTGCGAAAATACCGCCTTTAATTGATCATTTAAAGTGATCAGGTGAAACTATAAAAAAGAAATAACTTCTAATTTTATCACCTTAATATTAGTAATAGAAGCCATCCAAAATTTGAAAGTCAATTTTGATGCTCTATATGTCATTAAAAGGAGCCATTTGATGGAAACCGAGTTGTGTTACATGAAATATTCATACATGATTCTGGAGCCTTCTTTCTTAAGAAACCTTTCCATAAAAGTCTTCTTCAGAAGCCAGCATCTACCTCTGTATGAACCTTTTATCTAGGGAGTTAAAGTTTTATAAGGTTTAAGATTATAAAATATTAAAATGAAGGTTGAAGTTCTGATATGTTCACTCAAAGAAAGTGAGCTGAGGCTTTTCTTTTTTTCTTTTTTTAAATTCTTACTCTTTTCTCTATGAAGAGCATAAGAACTGAAATACAGTGCACTTCAGAAATTCCCTAAAGGACAGTGGTGATTGATTTCCCTTTTCATGTTTCATAACTGGGGTTCCAAGACTCGGCTAAAATAAATATTAATCTGGCCAGTTGCTACGCTGATTTGAATTACCAATTTTTTTTTTTTTATATCTCGGTTTAATTATGTGATGCAAACTTCACTTCTCCAGCCTATGAAACACTATAAAAAATATTTTTAATCATGGTAAAAGACAAATTTTAACTTGGTAGTTGTTAACTATCAAGCCCTAAATATAACATTTTTATGAAAGCAATTTCACAATAATCTTCAACATATTATCATCAATATCTGTGTGGCATTTTACTATTTTGAAAGTTTTTATATGCACCAACAAATTCTGTAGTAATAATTATCATCCCTAGAAAATTGAACATCATATTTTCCATAGCTAGCTGTAGCAGGCGAAGTCATTGTCTAATGTCCTACTTTTAAAAGAATTCTAGGGCGCCTGGGTGGCTCAGATGGTTAGGTGTCTGCCTTCGGCTCAGGTCATGATCCCGGGGTCCTGGGATCGAGTCCCACATCGGGCTCTCCGCTCGGCGGGGAGCCTGCTTCTCCCTCTGACCCTCTCCCCTCTCATGCTGTTTCTCTCTCGCTCACTCTCTAAAAAATAAATAAAATCTTAAAAAAAAAAAAAAAACTTTAAAAAAAAAAAAAAAATAATTCTAAGTAGAAATCAATACTGGAGAATATAAAGAGGGCGGTCACATTCCCAAGCCAAGTTTAGTTGGAATATAACATACGTCACTGGGAAGACATTAGATATGTCTAGATCACAGATTTCTACAAAAAAATAGATATATGGAGTAGGGAGTTAGGGTTTTCTATAAAATAATTGTTAATATATTTTCTCATGGGGTCTGATAACTTATTCTTACTGTTGCCTAACTATGTCATGTAGAGATTTCATAGCATTTTATTTAATCTTAATTAATAATATTGCTTTTCCTAAAACCAAAATCTCACAAGATGACCATTTGAAAACATTTTTTCTGCCCCTGCTTAGCAAGTGAAAATGAATAACAGATGGTTATATCCTTTATTGATAGTTGCCTTCAGCTCATCAGACTTTACTTTTGATTACAGAAAATCTTAGTGTTATCCTAGAGTTATTTCTACATAATGTTCTTAACCATTGCTGCTTACTTTGGGCATCAGGTACTTAATATTCACCAGAAAGAACTCATGTGGATATTTCCTATTAAAGGGCAAGTATTTTATGCAGACATTCCATGAATCAAATTTAACTCAAAAAAAGGATAATTCCAGCATTGAGATTGTCTAAAGTAGGTAGTAATTTACACATTAATTGAACTGTTTAAATGTATGGTAATGGGGCACATGATAAACATATTGTTAAAGAGTTTCTTGGACTAGATGAGTGGATGCCTCACTGATTTTAGGGACATTTCCCACGTATAATTTATGATTCTACCTGCCCTTGTTGACATTATGGACTCTCTGCCAATTTGTTCTACTGACTTTTCATAGGTAATGGTAACTTGATAAGGAAATCCACATCTTATTTATTTATGTATGTATTTATTTTTGTTGGCTCCAAAATAAAAATCCTAACTTAAAGAAATGGAAATAAAAATTATTTTTTCCATTTTTGGTTTTACAGAATTATTTTGATTTGTCAAACTCTATTAAGCTATACTTTTATAGATTAACTTTTCTTATATGTGACAAAATTTCCAATATTTCAGACACCTAGATTTCATATTCTTTATTATTGATCTCTACTTTCTTAGCAGCTGTATAGAGCACTGATTATGAATTTAGTTCATACTAGAATCCAAATTTCCAGTAACTAGCAGAAATTCTGATGCATTGAAAATGTGTTTGCTCAATCAGTGGTGGAATTCAAAGTTAATGCAGCCATAATAAAATAAGAGTTATGCCTCATTTTAATATAGTATATTTGGTATCACTATTATAAGGCTGTAATTGTGCCTTTAACCATGAAACATAAAGACAAAAATCAATACTCTTGCCTATGAGAACTTGAGAGAAAGGTAAGGTACAATCCTGAAGAACATTTATTTCTCACACTTCCCCAGTATTTGTGAGGAGTGTTTTTGAGTAGCTATATTCTAAAAGAAGAGACCTCTTTTATGATGGTAGCTAAACTAAGAAAAAAAGCTTAATATCTTTTATCTTCCAAATTTAGAAGGCACTGTCGAACTGAGGCTTTCCCATATTTGAAGCTATTACTTAAAATTTGAATTTAATAAAATGTTTTTGCTAAAAAGGTAAAGGTCCTAGACACACCATAGCATATTTTAATATTAGCTATTCTGCAATGTATTTTGATTGCCAATATTTAGTAATATTAACTACTAAAAGATTTATTAAAAACCTAACAACTTACAGGTTTCCAGGAAGGCATCCATTTTATCCAGATTGCTCAGTTTATTGGCATATAGTTGTTGATAATAATTTCTAATAATTGTTTCTATTTCCTCAGTGTTAGTCATGATCTCTCCCCTTTCATTCATAATTTTATTAATTTGGGTCCTTTCTCTCTTCTTTTGGATAAGTCTGGCCAGTGGTTTATCAATCTTTTTAATTCTTTCAAAGAACCAGCTTCTAGTTTCGTTGACCTGATCTATTGTGTTTCTGGTTTCTAATTCATTGATCTCTGCTCTAATCTTAATTATTTCTCTTCTAATGCGTGGCTTAGGCATCGTTTGTTGCTTTTTCTCTAGTTCTTTAAGGTGTAGAGTTAGTTGGTGAATTCGGGATTTTTCTATTTTTTTGAGTGAGGCTTGGATGGCTATGTATTTCCCCCTATGACCGCTTTTGCAGTATCACATAGGTTTTGGACTGATGTGTTTTCATTCTCATTGGTTTCCATGAATTGTTTAAGTTCTTCTTTGATTTCCTGGTTGACCCAAATATTCTTGAGCAGAGTGGTCTTTAGCTTCCAAGTGTTTGAATTTCTGCCAAAGTTTTCTTGTGATTGAGTTCCAGTTTTAAAGCATTATGGTCTGAGAATATGCAGGGAATAATCTCTATCTAACCCAGAGCAATCTATACCTTCAATGCCATCCTGATCAAAATTCCAATGATATTTTGGGCACCTGGGTGGCTCAGTTGGTTAAGCGACTGCCTTTGGCTCAGGTCATGATCCTGGAGTCCCGGGATCAAGTCCCACATCGGGCTCCCTGATCGGCAGGGAGTTGGCTTCTCCCTCTGACCCTCCTCCCTCTCATGCTCTCTGTCTCTCATTCTCTCTCTCGCAAATAAAATCTTAAAAAAAAAAAAATTCCAATGACATTTTTCAAAGTGCTGAAACAAAGACTCCTAAAATTTGTATGGAATCAGAAAAGACCCCGAATTGCCAAGTAAATGTGGAAAAAGAAAAACAAAGCTGGGGGCGTCACGTTGCCCAATTTTTAGCTATATTACAAAGCAGTGATCACCAAGACAGCATGGTACTGGCACAAAAACAGACATATAGACCAATGGAACAGAATAGAGAGCCCAGATATGGACCCTCAACTCTATGGTCAAATAGTCTTCAACAAAGCAGGAAAAAATATGCAATGGAAAAAAGACAGTCTCTTCAATAAATGGTGCTGGCAAAATTGGACAGCCACACGCAGAAGAATGAAACTTGACCATTCTCTAACACCATACACAAAGATAAATTCATAATGGATGAAAGACCTCAATGTGAGACAGGAATCCATCAAAATCTTAGAGGAGAACATAGGCAGTAACCTCTTTGACATCGGCCACAGCAATTTCTTTCAAGATACATCTCCAAAGGCTAGTGAAACAAAAGCAAAAATTAACTTTTGGGACTTGAACAAGATAAAAAGCTTCTGCACAGCAAAGGAAACAGTCAACAAAACAAAGAGGCAACCCACAGAATGGGAGAAGATATTTGCAAATGACACTACAGATAAAGGGCTGGTATCCAAGATCTATAAAGAACTTCTCAAACTCAACACCTAAAAAACAAATAATCAAGTCAAAAAATGGGCAGAAGATGTGAACAGACACTTCTCTGAAGAAGACATACAATTGGCTAACAGACACATGAAAAAATGTTCATCATCATTAGCCATCAGGGAAATTCAAATCAAAACCACACTGAGATACCACCTTACACCAGTTAGAATGGCCAAAATGGACAAGGCAAGAAACAACAAATGTTCTAGAGGTTGTGGAGAAAGGGGAACCCTCTTACTCTATTGGTGGGAATGCAAGTTGGTACAACCACTTTGGAAAACAGTGTGGATGTGCCTCAGAAAATTAAAAATAGAGCTACCCTATGACCCAGCAATTGCACTTCTGGGCATTTACCCCAAAGGCACAGATGTAGTGAAAAGAAGGCCCATATGCACCCCAATGTTCATAGCAGCAATGTCCGCAATAGCCAAACTGTGGAAAGAGCCGAGATGCCCTTCAACAGATGAATGGATAAAGAAGATGTGGTCCATATATATGATGGAATATTACTCAGCCATCAGAAAGGATGAATACCCAACATTTACATCAACATGGATGGGACTGGAGAAGATTATGCTAAGTGAAATAAGTCAAGCAGAGAAAGTCAATTATCATATGGTTTCACTTATTTGTGGAACATAAGGAATAGCATGGAGGACATTAGGAGAAGGAAGGGAAAAATGAAGGGGGGGAAATCGGAGGGGGAGATGAACCATGAGAGACTATGGACTCTGAGAAACAGACTGAGGGTTTTAGAGGGGAGGGGGGTGGGGGGATGGGTTAGCCCCGTGATGGGTATTAAGGAGGGCACGTACTGCATGGAGCACTGGGTGTTATACAAAAACAATGAATTGTGCATCACTACATCAACAACTAATGATGTATTGTATGGTGACTAACATGACATAAAACAAAACAAAACAAAACAAAAAACAAAAAAATACTCTAATAACTGTTTTTTTTTAATTTACCTTTAAAAATGAAAACAAAATCTAACTTGGATTTTCATTTGTTTCCTCTGAAACAGGCTCTCCTCCTTTCTTTCCCACATATATTAAATTCAGTGCAAAATCATGGGGAGGGGGGTTGAGGGAGGAATCAATCAAGTGCTAAGTGCTGTTCTTAAATACGGAGAAATAAAGATATGAATTACACATGTTACTTGATCTGCATGAAAATATGCTGGAGTGGGAAAAACAAATAAGTACCCAATTAACAGAAACGTATATAAGGCAAAAAATGATTATTGCAATAAATATACTAAATGAACTTTTATGAGCAGACAAAGAAATAGACTATTAACTTTGGGGAGAAGACAGAAAAATTATATGTAATGGTGAAATTTGGCTGTAGTCTTGAAGAAAAATATCGAATTTCAAAAAGTATGATAGAAATCAAAAGTTTAAAGAGTATTGTAGGTTCTATGAATAAAACATAGAAAGAGATATTTAACTACAAGACTTTTCCAAGAAGTGTAACACTTAGAATGGCAGAGCCTTAAATATCCAGTGGGTAATATAAGATGTGAAAGTGCCGTATTTGGAGAGCATTCTATGCAGCACCAAGAATTTTATTATTTATGGCATAAACCATGGGAGACACTGAGACCTTTGTAAAAAGTGAAAACAAGATACGTTTTTAAAGATAAATTTAAGTCGAAGATTTTTGTCAAGGGTATACTTTAGCAGGGAAATGGGTTAAATACAGGAAATTAATTATGATACTTTTGTGAGAGTCTACTTAAAACAGAAGCAAAGGAGAAAAGAAAAAAAAGAGTGGAGACATATTTGAGAGATAAAAGGGATTGATGACTTACTTAGTATGGGGACAAAAGAAGGGAACTGAATCAAGATGCTTTCAAGCTTTCTTTTCTGAAATACAGGATATCTGGGAAAACGAACAGGTTCTGAACAGGATCAGATGAAACAGCTGGGAAAGAGCTTTCGTTGACATTTATTTACTCTGTGCCACACGCTGAGGTAGGTACTCTACACACATCGTCCCGTTTGCTTTCCGTGAGGATGTAATGAAACCAGACATTATCGTCCTCATTTTTCATTGAAGAACAAGAATGTCAGGAAAAGCCAATTACGTATCATGGTATAATTTTAACTGGTAAAAGTGTAATTTTACAAATTAAATAAACTCATGTTTGTTTTGAACTTTAATTTGATGTAAGTGTATAGTAAGTACTATTTTATGTCTGGATTTTTCTTAAAGTTATGTCTGTGAGAGTCACCTTGTTGCATGTAGCAGTCAATCAATTCTTATTGCTTTAAAATAGTCCAGTGTATGAAGATTCCATGCTTTATCCATTCCATTATTTTTGTTTATTTTTTAGAGAGAGAGAGAGAGAGAGAAAGAGAGTGCACACCTGTGCACGAGCGGGGGCAGGGAGGGGCAGAGGGAGAAGGAGAGAGAATCCTGGCTCAGCAAGGAGCCAGATGTGGGGCTCATCTCAGGACCCTGAGATCATGACCTGAGCCAAAATCAAGAGTTGGATGCTTAACCAACTGAGCCACACAGGTGCCCCTTTCCATTCCATTAAGAATGGATATTAGGTTATTTCCAGTTTGAGTCATTACAAATAACATTGTTATGAACTTCTTTCACATATGTTTGAGTTCACATATGTGATTATTTTGAGGGTGTGCATCTTTTCAAGTGGAATTGGTGGCCCATAAAGTATGTGTGCGCTCATATTTAGTACACACTGCCAAACAGTCTCCATACTCATTGACAAATTTACACTCACACCAGTGGTTGTACTGCATCTTGAAAATGCCAGATATTAAATATTCCTTTCTTTTTAAAAAGTTTAGCCATTCTGATGGGTACTTAGTTATATTTCATCATGTTTTGATTTGTATTGTATTAATAGCCGTTTGGATGTTTTCTTTTGAAAAGTGGCCTGTTCAAATTTGCTATTTTCAAAAAGTTGGTTCTTTGTATCTTCTTTGTCTGTAGAAGTCCTTAATATATTATAGATGACAGTTCATTTTTGAAACTATATATCACAAACATCTACTCTGTGGCTTCACTCTCATAATGGTGTTCTCTGGTGAACAATTTAAATTCCAATAAAGTCCAATTTATTACTTTCTCCTTTGTGAATCTTCCTTGAGAAATCTTTGCTTGCCATGATATATGAAGGTGTTTTCTCATATTTTGTCTAGATGTTTAATTGTCCTATTCTTTATGTTTTGCTTATGATAAATATATTATTGATCTTGTATATAGTGTGAAAGATATCAAAATGTTAAACTTTTTTTTCTAGATACACAACTGACCCAGCATTATTTATTAAAAACACCATATTTCTCCACTGCATTGCAATGAAGACTTTGTCACATACCAGGTATATGTGTAGTTCTGTTTCCATCTCAATTAATTATTCATCTATCTTAGCACCAGTAACACAATATTTTATTTCCTTTAGTTGTATAATAAGTTTTGGTATTTTGTAGAGTAACTCTTTAAGATTGCTTAAACTGCTTTTGATCCTTAAAAATTTCTTAAAATTACAGTCAATCTTAACAACTTCCATCCAAAAGAGATGGAATTTTAATTGGGATATAATTTAATCTATACATAATTTGGGAAGAACTGGTATCTTTACACTGTTGCCTCTTTCCACTCTTGAATATGCTATATCCTTCAACTCATTTAGTTTAAAAAATTTTATCTTACTAATGTTCACAGTTTTCATTGTAGAATTTTTTATATATTTCATTAGATTTATTACTTTCAATGTGACTAAATCCTTAAAGTTCTTATGAAAATCATCTTCTACACATTCGGTTTTGACAACTTATTCTAATTTATAGGTGTTAAAGTCACTTTATATAGTCATCTTGCACCTAGCAATCTCACTAAACTCATTCAAGAATTTATCTGCAGATTAAGTTTTTTAGGGAGGGAAGTTGTTTGATTTTGGTAATTTGATTCTGAATTTTTTGGTATGCCTGATTCTTTTTATTTGAGACCAAATATTGTATATGAAGTATTATAGAGATTCTTGATATTATCTTTCTCTGAGGTGATTAAATTTTCTTTTGGTAAGATGACAAAGTATGGACAGATCATCTTCTGATAGGTGAGGAAGGTCAAATTCTAGTTTGCAGCTACCCCTGGGATACAGCCCACCCAGGGGTCACAAGACACCTGGAGGGTTGTTCTTAGTCCCTCCTCTTTGGCAGGCCTGAATTGCAATTTTTGTCTGACCAGTAACATGAGAATCTTATATTTTTGTTTGGTTTTTGGTCTTAATGGCCTTTTATTTCTTGGTTTATTGGCATCCCTTCCAAAACTTGAGCAGTGTCTTAATCAGCAACTGCATTAAGAGGACAAGATATAGGCAGAATATCAGGCTCACTCCCTTTTGTTTCCCTTTATCTAGGGATTTGACCCTCAAGTCTTTGTTGACTTGGTAGCCCAAAGTCATTTTCTTTTACTGCATAGTGAGGCTGCAACAACCTCCAATTCATGGTTTTTTGCATAGCATCCATTACGTGCCCTGTGAACTGGTAAAAGATTTGAGGATAAAATGTAGCTGCAAATGCAGGATTCATCTCAGTTCCCTTCCCTATGCTCCAGGATCTTGCATCTCCAAATCCTTGCTGTCTTGGTTTCTAGTTTTTGTTTGTGTGCTTGTTTATTTTTAATACACCTTTTTTTTATTCTCAGCTGGAGGTGTATCTGATTCCAGCTTCTGTGACACAGTCAGAGTATAAATGTTGTGTTCTTCAACACAAAATACATTTGAAGGGCAACAGAAAATCCATATAAAACTATCTAGCTTGAACTCATGTGGAATTTTGAGGTATACGTGAACATTTTAAACTTGAGATTTATTCACCCAAATTCATCAGTATAAACCACTCAAGTGATTAAGATGTGAAAGTAACATGTGCTTTTTAAGTCTATCTCTATTACATGCAACCTAAGTAAGTTATTTAGGGTGCATAAACATATTGAACTAGAACTCTAGATCAAAATTTCCAAGTACAAGACACCCAACTTTTTTTTCTTCTATTCTGTTTAAGTAAAACTGCAGTGGTTCACCTTTAATTAGTTCAAGATAAAAATGGATACTTATTAAATTTGGCATAAATAAGTTAATTGATGAGTAAGTAAATATAGCATCTATCCATGCCTGTCTTATATCAATTTTTCTTGTTGAGTTTATTTTTTTTAATGTTTTAGACTTGCTTTTGTGGACAAGCATACTATTTTTTTTTCAGTTTCAATAATTTCATTCCAGTTCACATTTGTGTAACAGAATTCTATTCTCGTTATATGGACACAATTAAAGTTTGTTACAAAAGAAAAAACTAAATGCAAAAAAAAAAAAAAAATAAACTAAATGCATTTGCCTTTTTAGTTATCAGTTTTTTCTCCTGTTCAAAGATGTGTGATTTTTTTCCTCTGATCTTCTTTTTACCTTAAATTAATAAAGAATTTTACTTTCTCTTCTAAAGTTCCTTTTTTTTCATTTTAGTTTTCCCAATCACATCATGCTTGCTTCCGGGAGATACATAGTACTGTTAAATTTGGCTACAGGTTCTGAACTTTCTTAATGGCAATTCAGTTTCCTCCGAACACAACTCAGTTTTCAGTCCTCAGTGATTTCAAACCTTCGCTTAAAACTCTAAGCATCCAGGGCCCTTTCTGACTTCTCTTTAAGTAGACTGTTTTAGGTGGGATATGTAAGGCCCTTGGGAGGTACAAGTATTTTCTATATTCCAAAAAATTTTTTCCAGGAGTTATAGTTTTTTGTTTTTTGGTTTTTTTTAGTCCCACAGGCAGCCACTCCATAGACAGCATTAATAACAAGGGCATAATTTTTACCTCTAAGTAGGATAAATCTTATGTTCTTTTTAAAAACAGCCACCACAGCTTTTACAGATGTTAACATGCAATGCATTTACTAAACCTTCACTGGTATCATCACATGGCTTCTGATGTGATCATTATAACTAATGCAGTGTTATAACTAATGACAATGTTCATATCGTCACTTTCACTCATACTTTCATTTCCCCATGCCATTTTGTCATTAAAAATTTATCCATTGGTGGGGCCCCTAGGTGGCTCAGTCAGTTAAGCCTCTGACTCTTGATTTCGGCCCAGATCATGATCCCGGGGTTATGAGACTGAGCCCCGCATCGGGCTCCATGCTCGGCAGGAAGCCTGCTTCTCCTTCTCCCATTCCCCCAGCTTGTGTTCCCGCTCTCGCTGTCTCTCTCTCTGTCAAAGAAATAAATAAATAAAATCTTAAAAAAAAAAAAAAACTAGCTCACGACTGACTGTGTTGCATGAGTGCCTTTCTTCACTGTGTGTGAGATGTGCTGTCTTGGAGAATAAATTTTGCAAATATCAAGTTTTGACTTAGATTACATTTATAGGTGGGCCTATGGAACTGGATGGTTTCTTTTTCTTCCTAGGTTCCGAATCATTCTTAAACTCAGCAGGGTTAACATAAAACCACCCAAAACACCAAAACTGTGAAATTTTGTTTTCTTCAGGAAAATATGCATCGAAATACTGAGGTAATAATATAGGTTATAAAAAATAGTTATCCTGAGAACTGATTGATTACCAAACTTTAGAGGACTAATTAAAGGACATGAGACACACGGAACAAAGCAACAATGATTTATGAGGACTAGTTAATCAGTGTACAAAGAGAATGAACAAAGTAACAATATTTATTTTGGCCAGTTGGCACCAAGATTTTTGCTAGGTTTCTTGGACAAAAAGATAAATAAGACAGTACTTGCCCTCAAGTTCAATATCTGTTTGAAGTATAGTATCAGTGAAAACCATACAAATGTTTTTTTTTTTTTTTAATGTGTCATGTCATAAATGAGAGCAGAGAAATCAAGAAAGGTGTTTGTGTGCTCACCTCACCAGACCTTTGGTAAGTTGAGGGTGATGTGAGATGGTCAGCTTCATTAGAATTAAATATTCTGAATTAAATATTCAGAGGTGAGTATTAAATACATGGGAAGTCCATAGTATATTTCACCTTAACATGTACAGGGTTGTTACAACTTGTTGTTCAGAAGCTGCTTCTCAGCTTCTGCCCACATCTGCTATGATAGTTCACACCGCGCTTGTAGTGTTTTATGTTTTCAATTGTTTGATTTGTATTCACTTAATGTAAACTTCACAAGGTAAGTAACAATCGCCTACCATCGTATCTGTAATGCCTAACAGTGTCTGGTAGAGTGAATATATCTTGGATAAATGAGGAGATATAATATATAGCTAACTTGGCCGCCTGTCAATGTTCATGCGTAACAGACTTGTACAGCTCACTCTGACTTAGGTCTAAAGTTGGGTGAGGGAAACTGAGTCCTAAACGTTGTCTCCTCAACATTGTTACCTGCAGCTTTCAGCTCTTAAGGTCCACTGATTATTTACTTTCTTTTAATTAATCTTGAGGTGTAATTGTGATGCAATAAAATGCACACATATGAAGTGTACAGTTTGCCCAATTTTGACTCATGTGTACACCTGTGAAACTATCCCATCCGAATTACATTTTATTTCCCTCATCCAGAAAAGCTTTGGTGCACCCCTTGGCAGTCAGATCCCCCTCAAACCCTTTGAACAAAGACGTCTAATTTCTACTGCCATAAATAACTTTGACCTGCCATAGGACTTCATATGAATAGGGTTATATAGTATGCACTCTTTATATCTAACTTTCTTTTGCTCAGCATGTTCTTGAGAGTCATCCTTTAAAAAATTGCTTAGTAGTGTTTCATTGTATTAATATATTGTCATTTAAAATACATGTATTTATCCTCCCGTTAGACTGTTTACAGATTTGGGCTATTTTGAATGAAGTTGCTGACTTCTTGATTCTTGTCCCTACCTCTTGGAATTCTGAGCACCAAATTATCAAACCTATGGTGTCACTGATGTCTCTGACTCTCTGAAAACTGTTTTGTATGTGCCTCTACGCACAGGGAGTAGGGATAATCGTTCATAATTTTCCTTCTCAAAGACAGTTGTCCAAAAATAAGTAAACATTTTTTTTTTTAGATTTTATTTATTTATTCATAAGAGAGAGAGAGAGAGGCAGAGGGAGAAGCAGGCTCCCCGCTGAGCAGGGAGCCTGATGCGGGACTCGATCCCAGGACCCTGTGATCATGACCTGAGCTGAAGGCAGATGCTTAACCATCTGAGCCACCCAGGCGCCCTAAGTAAACATTTTTGACCCCATTCGCTTCTCTGTTCTAAAACACATCACAAATTGGCTTAAGGCCCTGTCTACCGACCTGTTCAATTGTCAGTTCCTGGGCCCAACTTCATTTCTCCCCACATCCGTTCTTCCTTCTGAACCAGAGTCACTCCCTTAAAACAAATACGTTGTGAGAGGAAACAAGGGAGCAAATTAGGGAAAGGAAGGAGAAAATAAACATTGACTACTACCTTCTTTGTTGCTTCACTTCTGATATTTCTTTAAAATTATCATTAAGTTATTTAATATTGTTTGAAAACATATGCAAAGTCTGAGACGGGCTTTTCTACAACCAACAAAACATCACATGTTTTCTACCTTTAGGAGATTTATATTCTAGCAATATGGACATTATCAAATTACTAAAGCATAGGTGTTATTTAATAACAGTAAAAGTGCATTTGGAAGAAATGAACCAGGTTTTAAAAGAATGGAGAGGGTAATTCTGGCAAACACATAGGTCATGATCAAGTGATGGTGACTTGATACTATAACGCTGTTTATAGACTAGAGCCATCAGGAACAGTGATATTTGAATATAGATCTACCAGCATTCCTTCTTTCAGTGATTCCTTTGTATTTATAGCAATATTTTAATTTTAACTATGGGTGCAGATATTGATGAAAGACAAACTAAATACTAGCCAAGTGACTAAAACTTGGTGGTATTTTTATGCAGGATTTCATGTCCTTAAGGGATTCAGGCCAACCATCTCGCTTATAGGAAATGACCAGAGCAACACCATCAGCTCCACCTTCAAGGTCAAATATCTCTAGACTATGGCATGCTAGCCAATCCTCCCTACCTACACCTTGAGCCATAGCAGGAAAAGGACAATACATTGAGAAGAGGTAGGAAGCAGGTGATTAAGAATGGAAGGCTGAAAGACACGGTGCTTGCCTATTCCTACAACAATCAGTAACAAGAAAGCAGCCATTCTTTTATTTAATTTTATTGTTCACTAACACTGGGAAAGAAATATACCCTGCAGCATCAATTAGCATTAAATAAAATTTTAAGAACAGTGGGAAGTTTTAGGGAATATAACATTTTCCCCTGGATTTTATTCTTTAAATCTCTATGTTTTGGGGGAAATAAACTGTGCAAAAGGGAGTAATGTAAACCTATTATAGCCAAAACTTCACAGATGCACTTTAAAGCCAGAAGCAGTGCCTTTGTTCAATGACACATGAGCATCCATTGACGTAAGGGCTTAGCAGGTGGATCAGACAGATGGTAGTCAGAATTCCCAGGTTTACCACTAACATTCATTGCTTAATCAAAACCAAGGTAAAGCAAAAAATATTTAAAAGAGAAGGCTAAGCATATATCAACTCCTATTACAGAGACTAGTAAGCTAAATTTTGCATTCCACAGTGATTATCTGGGGGAAATTAAAGAATTAACTAAAGACATTGATAAATATTTCTATCAATTTGCTCAGACAAAAATGTTTTTTAAACTACAGACTATAGCATAATTATTCAAAATAAACAGTAATTAACTGAACTAAATCAAGCAACACAAGGGTTTGTAAATTTGCCCTGTGGTTTACCAGCTGTGCTTTTTACTGTCTGCACTGTGAATTTACACTCAAGCTTTGAGTTCTCAAGAGGTGGTAGAAATTGAAGCATGTTTTAGAAGCATATTAAGTACAGATAAAATTACTAATTTAGTCAGTCTTAATCATCTGGCAATGAAAGATTTATTTTAAAAAATCTTTGTGAAGCAAGTTTACCAAGCTTTTATTCGGCACCTACTGTATGCCAGAAACTGCGAGAAGCATAAGGATATAGATTTAAAGAAGACATTTAGGGTGTAAAGAGAATAAAAAATAGAGACACGGTACAAAATTCTGAAGAATAATTAAACTCCAGGTTACTGACTTAGTAAATCAAGAAAATGAGCAGAATTCTTCCTTAGAGCTACATTAAAAACGAGTTTGAGAATCAGAAACTCCATGTATTACCTCTCTTTTGGCCTCAGATCCATAATTCTTCCTGGATAGTGAGAAAGGTTTATCCCAGAGTCTGATAATTCTGGGGATGTTTTCTTTTATTTGCTTCTCTTTGTCATTAGGGACAGTACTCACAAGGCATGCTGCAAGAGTCCTTGTCACTGTCAGGGTTGAAATTATAATGGATAATTTGCATGGCACTGCATGGCCTGGGCTAAATTTTTGGATTCCTATTTGTAACCACAGTATGTATATGGTATACTTCCACTGAAATGGGAAGATTGCTTGATAACAGAATGAAAAACAATCATTTTATATGACAACTCTTAAATACTAATCTATCTATTCACCTCCCTAGCAGGTTTCCCATTGTTCAGAGTCTCATGTTTTCTTTATGATTCCAAAAGCATAGCTTCAGCATTCAATTTATGAAGTCATATTTAATAAACACTTTGTAGGCACTAAACAGAGCATTGGGGATATAGAATGAATAAAACCCCATTCCTGTCCTCATGGTTCTCACATTCTAGTTTTCAAAAGATTCAGTTTTATAATCTAGTTCAACTGGATAAAACTGCCATGGCATGATCATCCAAACAGTGTCTGAACAAGTATTCAGAAACTACCTAAAAACACACTAATCCAACCAGAGGAAATACGTCTCAGCATTTTCACGTTATACGTTAGGAAAAAAAAGGCAATATGTAAAACATACCCTGTATTCAGTGTTTATTCTATGTAATACATTGAACTAATAGCATTATCTCTTTTAATTTTTTAAAACACTATGTGAAGTATCATTTTTTCCCTTTTCCTATATTTATCTTAATTCTTTTTCCATTTTATTTGTAGAATGTTAGGTCCATGAGAAGGTGAGAGACTTGCCAAACGTTAAACAGCCACTAAGTGGTTACCCAGGAACTGAACCCTGTCTGGGGAGAGCCAGGGAGGAACTAGTGGTAAACTGTCATCCAGATCACCTGCTGTCCAAGTTGTGGTCCAAAATGGGCAGATCATTCAAGTAGAATTCCTTCTTACAGAACAGAAAAAGGACAGGAAATACTAGAGCGGGGACCCAGGAGGACAGATTCCTACACAAAAAGTTCTTAGGGAGGTGCTAGATGCCACGGTTCTTGGAAACAGGCTGAAATCCCCAAGCACTGGGACTTTCCAAGAACTATGGAATCCAGAATTGCCTTTGGAGTCATTGAGAGCCACAATCCTTCCTCATTACCGCTACCATAACCATCACTATCCTCAGATAATCTCACCCACCAGTGGAGCAAAATTTTACCCCAAATGAGAAGGAGGTACAGAAGAAATAGGAGAAGGTACAGTTGCTATCCCCAAGAAATCTGGTAAGAAGGAAGACTCCAGAAATAGACAAGCCTGCACAGTGACTAGTCCAGAAGTACCAACCCTCTCGAACATTCAAACCATGTCAGACACATAGATCATCACTACCCAGTTACCATGATGGGGAGCGGGTGGCAGGTTAAGTTACTCTGTTAACTCTGAAGACTACTTTTAATGTAAATAAAAATGCTTGGATTTGTTTTCCTAAGGATCAGTCAGTGTACATGCAGACACCCAGTTTTCATATGAAAACCAAGCTAACTTTAAATCAATTTTAATTTAACTTTTCTGATACATGGATCTAGCTTTGTTTTTTTTTTTTTTTCCAAATGGATTTTACATGTTATCTTTTTTCTCTTCTTAATTTTTTTCAGGTTTATTAAGGTATAATTCACAAATAAATTATAAAATGTTTAAATTGTACGCTGTGATGATTTGGTTTATGTATCTATTGGGAAAGAATTCCCCAAATCTAGTTAATTCACACATCCATCATCTCATATATTTATCTTTTTTGATTTTTGTAAGAATGCTTAAGTTCCACTTTCTTAGCAAACTTCAGTTATATAATAGAGTGTTAGCAACGATAGCCACCATGCTTTGTGTTAGATATTCAGACCTTACTCATTTTACAGCTGAAAGTTTCTATCCTTTTACCAATCTCTCCTCATTTTCCTCACCCGCCAGTCTGTAGCAACCACTTTTCTATTCTCTGTTTCTGTGAGTTTGACTTTTTTTTTAGATCCCATATATAAGCAACACCATGCAGTGTTTGTCTTTCTGTCTGGTTTATTTCACTAAATATTCATTTTAAATATTATCATTGGTATTTGTTACTTATGCTTTATGACAATCGCATGTTTCTAATTATTTATTTATTTAATGTTATTTCAGTTAATTTTAGAATTTGTTTTAAAAGTAGCAGAAACATGTACCAACTCTTCTAAACTTAATACAATGCATAAAATAACAAGTTATGTATATGTTTTATATTTATAAATTCAGTATCTGTGACAGAGTTATACTTTCAACAGAATGTGCTGTTCCTTTTCAAACTTTTCTTTGATCATGGTAAACCATATGTTGTTCACTCAAGTGCTGACCATTAGACCTATCAAATGGTGTATGTGAAAATAAGATTATTTTTCATTTTATTTACAGTGACATGAATCAACAAATTATGATGATTTAAAAGTCATTGAGGTCTTCTAGAATAAGGTATATTGTATTGGGTGTAGCTAATTGTTTTTCAATTCTTTATCTTTTTTAAGTGTCACATATTTGAGTTTTGGACCTCAAGTTGAGTTTCACAAATATCCCCTCACCTACAAGGAACTTCCAATATTGTATTTGGGGTCATCATATGCAGTGGGTATGCATATGCTCTAGTGTTTAAAAATATGCCTATTTTGTGAGTGTAAGTAGAGATGTGTGTGCTCATCTATGAAAGAACTAAAAAGCTTATGGCTTTATGTAAATTCTGATATAGAAGTTTGATAATAAATTCATACAAATAGGTGAATAGATTGATTTGTATGCTAATGCTAATGCTATCAGTTTTTTCCCCTCTACATAAAAATAACCAGCATTTAGTTAAAACTACTAGGAACTTAACTTGAGAGTTAAAATGTTCTGGAAGCCCAGTCTTAGGGGAGGTTCATATTTTCCTGAGTTTCAACTACAGGAGCCCTCTACCAGAGTCTTAACTATAAAGATCTGAGAAAAATCCCCTCTTGCTTCCAGCAGGGCAAGGGAAAAAGAAGTAATTCTTTTGAAATACCTGCAGAGTTCTCTGTTTCCCTTAACAAGGCCTGACCACAAGGAAAAATATTAAACGGCTGTATCAGTACCAAACCTATTGGGATTATATCAAAACTTAACCCATCTGGGGGAAGTGAAACACTCAACTGAGCCTCGCTAAAAGACTGGGGCCTAATCATAGGACTTCCACAACCCCACACTCTACCACCATATCAATAATATTCCAGTATAATAAAGGGGTTATCGTTAAAAGAACTGCAAGACTTAGGTGTGTTTTAAAGAGTCTCTAGGGATACCCTAAGAAAACAGGGGAGACAAAATAAGAGCACCAGAGGAAATTTTAGCCTCTGACACCACAGTTTTAATAAACACAGCCTAACATGTAGCCAGACAACCATAAAACCTCAGTTCCTTTTACCTGATATATCACGTATTGCTTTTAACAAAAAAAATTACAAGTCATGTCAGAAAGGTGAAAAAATTTAGTACAAAGAAACAGATCAAGCATCAGAACCAGACTCAGATATGGCAGAAATTTGAAATTATCAAACTGGGAATTTAAAATAACTATGCTAAGGACTCTAATGGGAACAGTTATATGCTAAATATAACATGCCAAAGGCTCCAATGGGAAAAAACAGACAACAAGCAAGAACAGATAGGTACTATAATCAAAGAGGTGGAAACTCAAAGAAAAAAAACAAAAGGAAATGCTAAAATTCAAAGACATTGGAACGGAAATGAAGAATGACTTTGATGGGCTCATCAAAAGACCACACATAGTTAAGGAAATAATCAGTGAGTTTAAAGATATGAAAATGGTAACTTTCAAAACTGAAATGCAAAGAGAAAAAAAGAAAGCTATGAAACAGAATATCCAAGAACTCTAGGATAATTACAAAAGGTGTAGCATACCAGAAGGAGAAGAATCAGAGAAAGGAACAGAAGAAATAGTTAAAGTAATAATGGCTGAGAATTTTCCAAAACTAATGACAGACACCAAACCACAGATCCAGAAAGCTCAGAGAACATTAAGCAGGATAAATACCAAAAATTTTGTGTCTGAGCATATTGCATTTAAACTGCAGAAAACAAAAGACAAAGACAAAATCTTGAAAGAAGCCAGAAGGAAGGTGAAAGCAACATGCCTATAGTGAAGCAAGATAAGAGTTACATCAAACTCTCTAGAAACTTCTCTTCTACGTAAGCAAGAAGAGAGCAAGTAAAATATTTAAAGTGTTGAAAGAAAAACAAAACAAAATTCTCCACCAAACTAAAATTCTGTTTCCAGTGAAATTATTCTTCAAACATGAAGGATAAATAAAGACAATCTCAGAGAAACAAAATTAGAGAGAATTTATCATAAGTAAGCCTACCTTGTGAGAAATGTTAAAAGAAGTTATGCAGGGAGAAGGTAAATGATATAGTTCAGAAACTTGCATCTACATAAAAAAAGGAAGAATAGTGGAGAAGGAATGAGTGAAGGTAATATATAAAATTTAATTTTCTCTTATTTTTAATTGATTTAACAATTTGTTCAAAATAAAAACAATAATGTATTTGTTGGCTAATAAACTTGTGGGTAAATGAAATAAATGGTGATGATGTTATAAGTATATGGGGGGAGGAACTAGGAAATCTCTGTGATAAGGTGACTACAATACCTCTGAAGCTGTAATGATATTTAGAAGGGTATTTATATTACTCATAACTATGTATTTTAAACTCTAAAGCAACCACAAATTGTCTTTAAAGAAGTATAATTGATAAGCTAAGGGAGGAGAGAAAGTTGAAATCATCTGAAGTTCTTATTTAAAACCAAAGAAGGTAGAAAAAATAGAAAATAAGAGAAACAGAAATGACAACATATAGAAAACATATAGTAGATACAAATAGTAGAAAATGCAACCATTAATCATTTTTAATGTGAATGGTCTAAATAAAACAAATAAAAGAGAATCTGAGAGTAGTGAAAAAAAAAACCCAAAAAACAAAACAAAAAAAGACCCATCTATATATTATCTACAAGAAACCCACTTTAAATATAAAGACACAAATAAATTAGAAATAAAGGGATGGAAAAAGAAATGTCAGGCTGACACTACTCAAGATAAAACTTGGTTTACTTTCAGACAGAGCATAATTCAGAGCAATGAAAATTATAAGGAGCAGCATTACATAAGTTAAAAGGGTCAATTCTTCAAGAAAACATAATAATCCTTAATATCTATGTGCCTATAACAGAGTGTCAAAATATGTGAGGCAATTGAACTACAAAGAGAAACAGATGAATTCACTACTATACTCAGACAGTTCAGCACTCCCCTATCAGTGGTCGACAGATACAGCAGGCAGAAAATCAGCAAGGATGTAGTTGAACTGAACAGTGCCATCAATCAACTGGATTTAATTGACATTGATAGAATGTTTCATCAAACAACAGCAGAATATACATTCTTCTCCAGCTCACATGGAACATTCACAAGATAGATGACATTCTGAGCCATAAAACTCACCTTAACAAATTTAAAAGAATGGACGTTATACAAAGTATGCTCTCAGACCATAGTGGAATTAAACTAGAAATCAATAACATAAGAATAACTGGAAAAATCCCCAAATATTAGGAGATTTTGAGACTTCACAATAAAATACATATCAATGAGAAGTTTCAAGAAAAACTTAAAAATATTTTTAACTAAATGAAAATGAAAACACAACTTATTGATATATGTGGGGTGTATCAAAACCAGTAGAGTGAAATTAATAGCATCAAAAGCATATATTAGAAGAGAAGATCTAAAATCAATAGTCTACATTTCTACCTTTAGAAACTAGGAAAGTAAGAGAAAATCAAATCCAAAGTAAGCAGAAGAATAAAGCAGAAATAATAAAAATCAGAACAGAAATCAATATAATTGAAATTAGGAAGATAATAGAGAAAGTAAAAGAAATCAAAATCTCATTCTTTGAAAAGATTAATAAGATTGATAAATCTCTACCTAGGGTAAGAGAAAAAGAGAGAAGACACAAATTACTAATATCAAAAAAGAAGGCTCACCAGTACTAAACCCATGGACATTTACATAATTAAGGAATATTATGAACAACTGTATGCTCACAAATTTGGTAATTTAGATGAAATGGATCAATTTGTTGAAAGACACAATCTGCCAAAACTCACAGAAACGGAGAAACAGATCCTCTCAATAGCCTTTAAGAAATTGAATCAAATAAATAACAATCCAAAACAGAAAGCAATTGTGCTTTCTGATGTTTTCACTAATGAATTCTATCAATCATTTAAAGAATAAATGATGCTAGTTCTCTAAAATCTGTTCCAGATATAGAAGCAGGAGCCATATTTTGTAACTTATACTGTGAGGCATTACACGAAAACCAAGCTCAGACAAAGACTGTAAGAAAGGGAAACCACAAACTGGTATCTCTCATGAATATGCAAAAATCCTCAATATTAGCAAATAAAATAGAACAATGTATACAAATAATTATGTACCATGACCAAGTGGAATTTATTCCAGTTATAGAAGGCTGGATCAACATTCAGAAATCAATTAATGGGATCCATCTCATCAACAACCTAAAGAAGAAAAATCATATGATCATTTCGAATAGAAACAGAAAAAGCATTTGACAAAATATAACATCCGTTTATGATAAAAGCTTTCAACAAACTAGGAAAAAAGAAAAACAACCTCAATTTGATGAAGAACACTTACAAAAAAACTACAGCTATCATCATACTAATAATGGTGAAAAACTAGATGCTTTTCCCCAAAGATCAAGAACAAGGAAAGGATGTGCCTTTTCTTATGCCACCTATACTAGAAGTTCTACTGAACACAATAAAAAAAAAAAAGAAACAAAATAAAAGGTATAAATATTGGAAAGGAATAAATAAAACTGTCTTTTTGCAGATGACATGATTGTCTATGTAGGAAATCCCCTCTTCAAATCAATAAAACAACTCCTATATCTAATAAGCAATATGATATATAGAGCAAAGGTGCAGTATACACTACATGGTTAATAAAAGTTAATTGCTTTCCCATATACCAGCAATGAACAACTGGAACTTGAAATTTAAAACACAACACTATTTACATTAACATACAAAAATAAAATGCTTGGGTAAAATCTAACAAAATATATATGAGGGAAACTACAAGACTGATAAAATAAATCAAAGCTCTGAATAAATGGAGAATTATCCATGTTCATAGATAGGAAGACTCGATATTATTAAAATGTCAATTCTTCCCAATTTGATCTATGGATACAATGCACTCCCAATCAGAATCTCAGCAAGTTACTTTGTGAAAACTGACTAACTCTAAAGTTTATACAGAAAGGCAGAAGACAAAGAATAACCAATACGATATTGAAGAAGAGCAAAGTTGAAGGACTGACACTACCTACTTCAAGATTTGCTATAGTGCAGTGTTAGTGAAAGAATAGACATATAGATCAATGAAACACAATAGAGAATGCAGAAATAGAACCACACAAATAGAGTCAACTCGTCTTTTACAAAGGAGCAGAAGCAATCCATTGGAGAAAAGATAATCTTTTCAAAAAATGGCGTTGGAACAACTGGACATTGACAGTCATAAGCCAAAAAAAAAAAAAAATGTATCTAGATATTGATTTTACACTTTCACAAAAATTAACCAAAATAGATCATACATCTGAAGTAAAATATGAAACTGTAAATCTTCTAGAATACAACAGAGAAGAAAAATCTATGTGACTTCAGCATTGGCAATGCATTTTTAGACACACTAAAAGCCTGATCCATGGAAGAAAAAACTGATAAGTTAGACTATAAGAGAATTAAAAGACAAACCACATACTGGGAGAAAAGTTTTGCAAAATACATATCTAATAAAACAACTATATACAAAATACACAAGAGCTCTCAAAACTCAACAATAGGAAAAAAACAATTAAGAAAGTAAGCAAAAGACTTGAACAGACACCTCACACACACACACACACACACACACAGAAATACAGATCCAAATAAGCATAAAACAAGTTGTTCAATATCATACGTCATTAGGGAACTGCAAATTCAAATAACAATGATATATCACTATACAGCTATCAGAATTGCTAAAATCCAAAATACTGACAACACTGAATGCTGGAGAAGATATGGAGCAAGAGATATTATCATTCATTGTTCACAGGAGGGCAAAATGGTGAAGCCATTTTGGAAGACAATTCAGCAATTTCTTAAAAAGCTAAATGTACTCTTACCGTATGATACAGAAATTGTGCTCCAAGATATTTACTGAAATGTACTGAAAACGTATGTTTACACAAAAGCCTGCTTGCAAATGTTTATAGCAGCTTTATTCATAATTGCCAAAAACTGGAAGCAACCAAGATGTCCTTCAAAAAGTGAATCGATAAACTGTGGTACCTATACCCATAAAATAAAATATAATTCAGTGATAAAAAATGAGCTATTAAGCCACAAGAAGATGTGGAAAAACCTTAAATGCATACTACTTAGTGAACAAAACCACCCTGAAAATGCTGCATATTGTAGGATTCCAGCTATATGACATTCTAGAAAAGGTAAAACTGTTCAGACTGTAAAAAAAAAAAAAAAAATCAACGGTAAGGCGTGGTGAGGGGAATGAGTATGTGAAGCACAGGAGATTTTTAGGGCAGTGAAACTATTTTGTACAAGAATGGTTGGGTACATGACTTTATGCATTTGGCAAAATCCATAGAACCATACAATACAAAGAAAATACCCTAATATAAACCATGGACTTTAGTTAAAAATAATGTATCAATATTGGTTCATCAGTGGTACCAAATGAACCACACGTATGCAAGATGTTAAAAATAGGTGAAACTTGATGGGGGGGGGCAGTGAAAAATTTATGGGAAGTCTATTTTCTGCTCTATTTTTCTGTAAACTTAAACTGCTCTAACATAGATTCTATTAATTTAAAATTGATATTGAGCTATAACTATTAGGAACTACTTTATAAGCACAAAAAGTTAAGGAAAAATAATGTATTATCCAATGAGATAGAAGCCATGCAAAACCTCTGCTTACACTCTGTGCCCTTTCTGTGATATTTACTGTGTTAGGTTTTATGTTGTTTTTTTTTTTTCCAAAGACTTTCTTCTCATTAAATAAAAGGTCAAGTAGAATTTAGTCCGTATTTATTATTCTTTTAAAAATCCTGTATTGGAAAAGATCCTATTAACCTATTCTTTACAGGTGCCCTTCCAGAAGGCATTCTTTACCTAGCAGAGTTTCCGCATCTGTTCTGCCTGGTCTAAGCAGAGATAGGGAGGATTTAGAGCTGGCATGGCTCAGCTCTCTACATGTGCCTGACATGCTCTAATGAGGGGAATTAGCTCAATCTGGACAAAAGAGACAAAAATATATATTGCAGAAGATTCTTGGACCACTTAAGCACCAGCCAACAATCTTCTTACTACAACATCCACAGTGAGGAAAGTAGATTGAATTTCATCTGCTTATATTAAAAGGTCATATTAAATAGGCTCCTTATTCGCACACAAAAAGAGTATTTGGGATTAGCAAATTAATGATGTTCAAAGAGTTATTTAAATACCCCTTTAGGTTTTTAATGACAAATTTAATCATAGAAAACTTTCATTTGTGTAACTTTGAAATTTTTCTTCCAATTATTCATAAAAATGCAACAAAAAAAACCAAAATTTTTTTTTTACAAACTCAGAGTTATTTGAAGGCCAGTGAGCTTAGTGAAGGATATTGGCTTTGCAGTCAGACAGTGTTCTAGAACTTGGAAAACTGCTAATGAGATCTGGGACCTTGTAAAGGTCAATTAACATTTGAAAGCCTTAGTCTCCTTGCCTTCTCTTCTATAAGATAAGAATGTGATTCCAGCTAATGGAGATCACTACCACCTTGACTGTTTTAATATCACCACTCCATTCAGTGCAGTGGTATAAACATATTTTTATTATTATTAGAAATGCATTTATACCTGGAATTCTTTCACCAAAAATAAAAATATGTAAGTATACAAATAAGGAACCTAATATACTTGATTAAGTATTTATTAAAAACATGAAATGTAAGTACTTAACGTTGCAATGAATCAATTTAAACAACCAATTCTCTAAAATGATCTATCTCAAAATACACACATTGGTTTTCTCATTAGCTCAAATCATCAGTTCTTCCATTTGACAAGCTGTACAGTTTGATGGCCAGCAGAGGAATGGAACAGTTTTAAGATATTCAACCCAAGTAATTAAAGACAGAATGCTCCAGAGTATTTGACAGAAATACAAGCTAGACAATTACCAAGCATGTGATACATATGACAGTTGACATAGATCCTCTAAGACTTCCTGGAATGTAGATTTGGATCAAGGCAGGGTCAATAATTTCAGTAAATTTGTTCATGTCAGTGATATCCAGACCAGGTTGACCCTGACAATCACAGATAAACTTCTTTCTTTTTTTTTTAAGATTTTACTTTTTTAAAATTTAAATTCAATTAATTAATATATAATATTTATTGATTTCAGGGGTAGAGGTCAGTGATTCCTCAGTCTTATATAACACCCAGTGCTCATTACATCACGTGCCCTCCTTAATGTCCATCGTCCAGTTACCCCATCCCCTCAGCCCCCTCTCCTGCAGCAACCCTCAGTTTGTTTCTTGTGATAAGCTTTTTTTTTCTTAAAGATTTTGTTTATTTATTTGAGACAGAGAGAATGAGAGAGAGAGAGCACATGAGAGGGGGGAGGGTCAGAGGGAGAAGCAGGCTCCCCGCCGAGCAGGGAGCCCGATGTGGGACTCGATCCAGGGACTCCAGGATCATGACCTGAGCCGAAGGCAGTCGCTTAACCAACTGAGCCACCCAGGCGCCCTTGTGATAAGCTTTTTAACAATTCCTATTCCCAGAGCCCTTACCACATTTACCGAATCCAAAACTGCAAGGATGGGGCTTATCAAAGTTATTGTTCAGAGACTCCTAGGTACTTTCCCCTGTACATTAAAGTCTCTAGTCTGTGGCATATATGCCATGGTAGATACCTAGTAAAGTATCAAGGTGCATAATTTTCTAACCCTGTTCATGTTGCCTATGTAATCTGTGCTATTCACTTTGTTTCAGCATGTCTAAAAAATTACTTCTGTTTGTTAACGACCCATCTAATCCAAAATAGGGTGTCTTCTATTTTAGTTTCATCAGCATAAGAACAGAGTAATATATTTTAAGACTATTCACATACCTTATAGTCTCAACATTTTCAAAGGTGGAATAATAGCAAAAGCAAACATTTATGTAATGGTTATAATGTGCTGGATGTTGTTCTAAGTGGTTTTAAGAATATTAATTCTTTACAACAACCCAACTAAGTAGGTAATATTATCCTCATCTTGCAAATGAGGAAAAGAGGCTTAGAGAGGCCAAGTAATTTGACCATGGTCACACCTTTAGGTAAGTGTTAGACCTGGGGTTTGAATTCAGGGTACTGAGCTCTTAATCTATACCCTATGTGGTTAATTTATTTTACTTTTTTCTTAAAAGATATTTATTTATTTATTTATTTATTTATTTATTTATTTATTTATTTAAAGGGAGAGGGAGAGAGAGAATCTTAAGCAGGCTCTAGGCCCAGCGCAGAGCCTGATGCGGGGTTCAATCTCATGACTCTGAGATCATGCCTTGCCTGAGCTGAAATCAAGAGTCTGATGCTTAACCGACTGAGCCACCCAGGTACCCAATTTATTTTACTCTTTCAGAATGTTTTAGAATAATTCCATAGTAGATCGCCAGTGCATGACTGTGTATCCCACAGTTCTTGATTCCATCGCTGGTTCAATAGGTGAAAGAAGAGATTTGTGGACAATCCCAAGATTCTTCTGTGGCAGTTACTGCCACTGATAAGGCATGGTGTTCATTAGTCAGCACGCCGCCTGGTGTAAGACTTTGGCAGAGTCTGAAAGGATGCTTGTTGGCATGGGTCTCAGACTGCCTTTGTGTGTCTGCTAGTCTGAGTGCTGTCTGATTGGACCAGGGAATGAATCTGAGGTGCGTGCCAACGTGGCTTGGCTCTTATTTCAGACACCTGTCAACATTTGGCAAGGGCTCAGAAGAGTGCAGCCGTTAAGTGACCACAGGATCATTTATACTTCCCAAAAGGAAATCATAAATGCAGAAAGAGGTATGATAATTGGAAGAAAGAGCTTTAAAATTAAATCATTTACAATATATTTTTAAAACAAAGTCATTCTGTGTCCACCAGATAAACCTAGAGGTTAATGTTGCCTCTTCACTTTGCTGCATCTCCTCTTCTCACTAGAACATCTGTTCATATTAGTTTTATAAATATGCTGATAGGCTGATATATGGGCCAACCACAGTCATGTTACAGTTCAGTTTTTTAATGTCCAACCATCTTACTTATTTTTGGTACGTGCACATACTGACATGCTTTAATTCAAATGCATGGACAGAGGCCTATGAAAATCACAAGTGCTCTTTATGTTTTAGAATGATCTTATTTTCCAGCTTGATTTTCTCTTTTCTTTCTTCTCAGTAGTACCTTATGGACATCCCTCTAATCAATCAGTACAGTAATGTTGATTCAATATTTTAATGCCTGAATACTATTTCATGGTGTGGCTACGTCATTTATACTTTTGACTGTCTTTCATATTTTGTACCAAACTGCTAATATACCAATGCAACAAAAATATTTTGAGAGGTTAAATTAAAACTGTGTTTATAATTTTTTCAAGTTTTTATTTAAATTCCAGTTATTTAACATATAGTGTATTAAAACTGTGTTTCCTACCACGGGCAGCATAGTCCTGCCAAGGATATTGAGCAATGCCCAGAGATATTTTAGGCTGTCACACACTGGGGAGGGGCAGGTATGCTCTAAATATCCTACAATGCATAGGACAGACCCCATCACAATGATCTTGGCAGATCAACTGCATCGAGATTGAGAAACTCTCAGTTAAAGAATATCTGTGCTGTTAATATTTTGTTAAAGATTTATTTATTTATTTATTTTAGAAAGAGAGCATGAGTGGAGGTGGGGGGGGAGGGAGAGAGAGAATCCTCAAGCAGATTCCCCACTGAGCCCTGAGCCTGACTTGGGGCTTGATCCCAGCACCCTGAGATCATGATCTGAGCCAAAATCAAGAGTGAGACACAACCGATTGAGCCATCCAGGCGTCCCTATAACCGTTAATACTTATAGCTGTCTTCACAATGTTCCTCCAATGTTGTGACATTTCAAAATTCTGCCAAAAACATTAAAGAGTACCTTTTGTTACCTGTTTTAAAGTTCTAACCATAATCTGGGTGTCAGTTCTTTAAGGTTTTTTTTTTTTTTTTTTTTTGCCAAGTTGATGGGTGTGAATGAAATTTCTTGTTTTCATAAGTTATTACCAAGTTTGAACAAAATTCTTATATTTGAACACCATCTTAATTTCCCTATTATCACATGACCATATATTACGTGCCCATTTTCCTATAGTTAGCAGCATCTAAAATGAATTTTACAGATCATTGTTTTAAGTTGTCTTCTAGTTGGATATTTTTGGCCATTAAAAGTTTTATATTTCATTTAGTTAAATATTCTATCTTCTTACTTTTGAATTTTGTGCCTGAATATTACGTCACCCACTTGTAATTTTCTTTGTTTTGACAATTATATATAGCAGTGTAACTCATACTCCAGTATTAAATATAGAACATTGTTATTACCCCAAATAGTTCCTTGACAAATAATTTCTTCCCACCTTTGTGGCTTTTATATTCATTTCCTAATAGTGTCTTTTGATTAACAGACATTTTAAATTTTGATTAAATCCAACTTAACACTTTTCTTCTTCCATGTTCAATGCTTTTTGATTCCTGTCTAAAATATATTTGCCTCCATTTATATTATAAAAATATTTTATACATTTTCTCCTAGAAGATTTATGGTTCTAGCTTTTGCATGCAGGTCTGTGATCCATGTGAAACTAAATTCTGTGTAGGGAATATAGTAGAAGTTGAGGTTTGGTTTGCCCAAAACAAATTTTTGGTTATTCTAAGCATACTTTGTTAAAACAAAACAAAAAGCTTTTCTTTCCTCATTGAGTTGATTCAGAAATTTGATTGGATATTGATTGAACATAAATGTGTGAAGTCTATGTCTTGATTCTCTATTCTATTGATCTGTTTGCTCTATTTTGTACACTATACCGTCCCCATTACTACAGTTTTATATTAAGCCTTGAAATCAGGAAGTGTAGGCCTTGAAACTCTTCTTTTTCAAAATTGTATGGTTATTCTATATCCTTTGTGTTTCCACACAGATTTTATTTTTTTATTTTTATTTTTTTAAAGATTTTATTTATTTAACAGAAAGAGACACAGCGAGAGAGGCAACGCAAGCAGGGGAGTGGGAGAGGGAGAAGCAGGCTTCCCCCGGAGCAGGGAGCCCGATGCGGGGCTGGATCCCAGGACCCTGGGATCATGACCTGAGCTGAAGGCAGACGCCTAACGACTGAGCCACCCAGGTGCCCCTCCACACATATTTTAAAATCAGCTTGATCTCACTGATACGAGGAATTCTTAATTGCAGGAAACAAACTGAGGGTTGCTGGAGTGGGGGGTGGGGTGGGAGGGATGGGGTGACTGGGTGATAGACACTGGGGAGGGTATGTGCTCTGGTAAGCGCTGTGAATTGTGCAAGACTGTTGAATCTCAGATTTGTACCTCTGAAACAAATAATGTAATATATGTTAAGAAAAAAAAAAGAAGAAGAAGAAGGTAGCAGGAGGGGAAGAATGAAGCGGGGGAAATCAGAGGGGTAGACGAACCATGAGAGACGATGGACTCTGAAAAACAAACAGGGTTCTAGAGGGGAGGGGGGTGGGAGGATGGGTTAGCCTGGTGGTGGGTATTGAGGAGGGCACATTCTGCATGGAGCACTGGGTGTTATGCACAAACAATGAATCATGGAACACTTCATCTAAAACTAATGATGTAATGTATGGGGATTAACATAAGAATAAAAAATAAATTAATTAAAAAAAAAGAATGAGCGAATCCCATGGGGGGGAAAATCAGCTTGTCAATTTTGTCAACAAAAGTATCTGGGTTTTGGATTCCAGTTGCATTAAGTCTATAGATAAGTTTTAGCAGAATGGACATACTAACAATAGTAGGTCTTCCAATCTATAAAAAGGGTATGTCTCTTGATTTCTTTAGATCTTATTGAACTTCTCTCAAAACTATTTTGTGTTTCATTGTGGATGACTTGCACATCTTTTATTGGATGCATTCGTAGGTGCTTCATGATTTTTGATGCCATTGTAAATTGTATTGTTTTTAAATTTCAGTTTCAGATTGCTACTAGTATGTAGAAATTCAACTGCTTTTAAACTAATTTTGTTCAACCATGATTTGTTCAATTGATAAGTGTTCAACCATTTTGAAACATCATTGTCTCCTTTAATATTATTCTTAGGGATGTCGTATGTCTATGTTCTTTTAATTCAATCCAGGGACTTCATTTTCCAAAATATTGTAAAGTACATATAAAAAATTAGTTGTGTAAAATCCTAAAAAAATTATACCTACAATCCTTTAAAATTCACATCAGAGCCAACAAAGAAAGTAAGGGAGGTTTAGAATAACAAATTTGTCCCTGCTTGCCCAGGGATATCTCAGAGTTAAAACTAAAAGTCCCATATCCTGGGGAACACTTCAGTTCTGGGTAACTGGCATAGTTGGTGTATTCATTTTCTACTGCTATATAACACATCACCACAATTAACAGTTTAAAACTATACACATTTATTACATCCTGGTTTTCTTATGTCAAGATGGAGGACTCACGAGGCTGCAGTCAAAAGTGTTATCTGGTCTGCTTTTTCATGTGGAGGCTCAACTGGAGAAAATCTGCTTATTCTCCTGGTTGATCCACTTCTGTTCCTTGCTGCTTAGTGTCTGTCAACAGATCCATGCCATGTGGATCTCTCCATAGGTCCCCTCATAACATGGCATCAGACTTCCTCTAAGCCAGCAAGGAAAGAAGATCTGTACTGTATATGCTGCAGAGTGAGGTTGTATCTATATCTATATCTATGTCTGTGTTCATGTCTATATCTGTAACTGTCTACATCTGTCACAATCTATATCTACAACTATATCTGTCTATATCTGTATCTATATCTATCATCCTATTTCCTTTGCAATATAATGTAACCTAATCATGGGAGTTAAATACCATGATTTTTGCCATATTCTTTTATTTAGAAACAGGTTACATGCCCCATTCACACTCAAGCAAAGAGATTCTACAGGATGTGGACATGACAACTTCTCCTAGGTCTATTTGTGACAGTCCACCCTCTGGCCCCCAATGATGCATGTCCCTCCCACATGCAAAATACATTTACTCCTCTCCCAAGAGTCCCATCCTGTTATAGTGTCAACTCAAAGGCTCCAAATCCCATCCTTTAAATCAGGCCCATGTGCAGATGAGACTCCTGTGTGTTGTTCATTTAGTACAGCTACTACTGCAATATTCTTCATTTGTAGATCTGTGAAAGTAGAGACAAAGTATCTACCCTAAACAGTCCCTATATATGACAGTGGAACAAGCACAGGATAACAGCTGTACACATTCATGCTCAAAAAAGGGAGGAAATGGGAAGTACAGAAGAGTCACTGCTCCTGGATTACGTGCTGTAATCCATCTCCTGCATCCTAGCTGCCTGCTGCTATTCCATCCTGTTTTGCCTTGAACTTTATGATCAGAATTGCTTCTTGACCTCTTAGCTACGTTCACCTTCTTATGCTAATTATGGATGCTCTCCTTAAGCATGTGGGGGACAGTGGTTTCCTTACTGAGGTCTACAAGAGTGCACACCTCCTCTACCACAATACCTCCAAAGACCAAAGGAAATGGACTGGTACTGAAGGCTTAGATCATTTAAATAACCCAGACTCAGATACATAATGGAATAGGGAGGTAAAATCTAAGTATTTTTAGACACCCTAGGTTATCAAAAAAAAAAAATTCTTTAAAGGAACAGCAATATCTTATTTTTTTCAACTTTTTCTCTTGGTGTCCTAAAACATCTGCCCCATTGTAAAAAAAAAGGAAAGAAAAATCATAAAAAATGTTTGACACAGAAGGTGTTTGTGGGGATGTTACTTAATTCATTATATTTTAAAGTAATTTTTTATTTCCAAATTTAAGTTTGTGTTTGACATCAGTCTGCTTTGACAGAGTATTTTATGACTTTATTTTCTCATGGTATTTTGAACCAATTATATCTGTTATACTCAAACAGCTTTTCCACAAATGGATTGATTCATCCTTGGGGAGTTAAAGGGTGAAGTATGAAGGCTAAGTTATAAAAGCTATGTGACAATTAGAACTGCAGTTCATACTATGACCTGGAATATACATTTTATCAAGATCATATGTATATAAGGTTAGTTAATATGCTTAAATAATTAAATAAGAAGAATTTCTATAATGACATTATTTGAGGATAATATGCATATCTGATTGTGGAATTACGTATTTTACTAAAACATGGTAAAAGGCTATGTTTAATTTTACCAATCATGAGAACTAATTTTATTTTAAATTACCAGTAGTTCTTTCTAACATGAGAAAATTGGGTTCTTTAAACAAGATATTATGTGGAAATGAGCCTTCTTATACAAGGCAGAGAGGTCATCCTAGGGCTTCTAGAAATTTGTCTAAGATTTATGTTAAAGAAATATAATGAAATCCTCTAAAATTTTTTGATATAAGACTATATCGACTCACTCATTGCTGACTGGATTGAATTTGGGAAAACAGGGAGGCTTGGAATAAAGGCAAAGGTTCACCTGGTAAAATTGTTAGACTTATGTAGACTAAAATAGAAAATTCACATTCTGGGGCGCCTGGGTGGCTCAGTCGTTAAGCGTCTGCCTTCGGCTCAGGTCATGATCCCAGGGTCCTGGGATTGAGCCCCACATCGGGCTCCCTGCTCAGCGGGAAGCCTGCTTCTCCCTCTCCCACTCCCCCTGCTTGTGTTCCCTCTCTCGCTGTGTCTCTCTGTCAAATAAATAAATAAAATCTTTAAAAAAAAAAAAGAAAATTCACATTCTTACATGTCAGAAAACTGTTGGGTAGATTGTGTTTAAAAAGGTTTAGAATCAAGCTGTGAGACACCACATTTCAGTTATCCATCTAAAGCAGAAGGAGCCATTTTACTCTGAGTGTACTTTGACTTATTTGGGAGAAAACTGGAGACTGCCATTTTTACATGGTAACTTGAATGTCTTCCTTAGCTACTTAAGTGAGTTTAGGACATTCTTTTGATCTCCATCACTCCTTCCTCTGCCAAACTTTTTCTAACTGCCTATCTGGTTTCCTTCTCATACTACCCCAATATACAAAATAAAGAATTATTCCTATTTCTCAACTCACTTAAATGCTGAGCTAGCCAAGAGAACTGATAGCAAGAGAAGTGGGAAAGGAGTTGAATAAATCTCATGTCCTATATCTAGTTTCCTCTGCTACTAAAAATAGTCTTTCCCTTTTGTCTATGCCTAGACATCTTACTTTCAATGACTCTGAGATAGTGTTGATATATGCAAACTTAAGAGTGATTAAAAGCCTAATTACTGTTCCAAATAATAAGCATTGCTTCAGTCACTGATCTCTTCAACATAATCAATAGTATCAGTTATAGGGTCTAAGTGAAATTTGGGATAGTCTTGAGACTTTGGGAATCTTTATGAGAGAGCTTACTGCAATACTTTCAAAATAAAAATTTTACAATGATTGTCAGAAGTGTCAAGAGGAAGGTTAAAGATGTTTAAGACACAGGAAAGGGAAAGACTTGCTCTACTTATATTCTCAGGATTATCAAGAACTGATGAAATAACTGTGGGACTTAGCGAAAAATGCAAGTGCAGGAAGCCATTCAACATTATTAGGAGTTTCAAGAGAGAGACAGTAGAACATTAAACCAAATGTGGGACCCTCCTAAGCATGGGGCCCTGAGAGACTGGCAGCTTGTATGCCCATGAAGTTGGTGTTATCAAGAATATGGTTAGGTTTTTTGGAGACATTGTACCAATTTGTAACTTTCTTTCATGTCAAGTCATTTCTCTCTCTTTTCTTTTTGTTGCCAGCAGTAATATCCCTTAAAAATACAATACTATTTTGTGATTATTTTAAGATAGGCTTGAAGGAGAGTAATTACAACATGGCTTGCTATCTCTTATTATAGGTTAAGGATGAGTGAAATCTTCTAATCAAGAGACAGTAGCAATATAAAGGGTGGGAGGAGATAATTAATTAAAGGCTCCTGGAAGGATGGGAAGAGTATGATCTACATTCCCCAGGTCACAGAAGACCAATAGGGATTTGGAGTTAGATTAGATCCTGTTTCTCATGCTGTGTAAAATGAGTCCCTGATTCCAATACCATGTAAGTTCCCGGGGGACAAATGCTCTTTTGTAATCCTCAAATTAGAATTTTAATAGAATTCCCAATAAGACGATTCAATTCTAGTGTAATTAACATACACTATTGAACTTTTGAGAATTTTCCAACAGTATCCTAAGGAGAAAATTCAAAGTGACTTTTCAGAAAAACTCCATTTGAGGACCTGACCAGGGTTTGTACTTAACAAGAAAAACCCTCCAATTGTTAGAGTTCTGAAAAGTATTTGCTGTGGTAAAAATAGACTTAAAAACAAAAAACAACAGAAGCAAACCTCAAAGCAATGGAACAGTTCTTTGCTCTGTGTATTATAACTTGACCCCATATTTCTAGGTAGGAGAGGGATATGATTAGCAGTAGAATTATCAATATATAGTCTCTTTTGAAGGAAGTGGAATGAAGAGGAGAATCAGTTGCCAGATTATCTAGTCTGAGTGAGGACAAAACTTAATTTGAATTATTAAGGCAACAATTAGCTAAATGAGAATACTCTAGTTGTAATTACTAGCTTCAGGGCAAAATGATCTTCTGAAAAATATACCTAGAGTTAGAACTGAAGCATGTTTCTGCTATAAAGACTCTGAAAAGTTATCCTGATATTGTATTTCAGAAACTCAGAGAAACTTTCAGAGAATTAGTTTAAAGAGAGCCCAGTGTTTGATTGTTGTTTGCTTTGTTTTCAGATTTCTTTTTCTTTCTTTATTTCCTTTGTAATAGACAATGGACCGTTGTGTAGAACATTGTCAGGTTAATATGTAATACTGGTTGCAAGGTTACATGCTTTATTGATGAAGTTCTATATAAAAATTCTCTAGCAAATTACACATGGCAATAATGAAGCCTAGAAAAGCTCTGGTCTGATGGGAAAAAGTGACACACTGCAAGCATTTTCAATCTAGCTTCATTAACTCTGGTATATGGACCACCCTCCCAACATTGCTAGCTCAACTGTTATGGTGTAATGTGTTAGTCTCCAAGTTCTCTCAGATACTCTGCCATAATTCACTCAACAAATCTGCATGTGAGGTGGGTAAGGCAGAGTTGGAACCTCATGTAAGTCAGCAAGACACAGACCTAAGATTAGCAGGCCAATTTTTTTCCTTTGAATCAAGACTCCATAAATTTGCCCTGCATGATTTGAATGTGTGGTCTTCTAAAATACAAAATTTCATTTGAATTATAGGTAGTACTCTTTTAACATTATACTTACACATTATGCTTATATATAACTTTAAGTAATTGAAATTATTGCATTTTATGAAGTAGATCCTCTTAATTCTCTTTCAATATTTTTTGGAAAAATATTAAGTACAGTTTGAGAATATTAAAAAAATTGAGGAGAGTAACATTATGAAAATGTTGACATAGGTCGCTCCCAACTTCAGTCCCCCTCACAAGAAGACCGACTAGCAACTATCCAGACAAGACACTATTGTGAAAATCCCAGAATCTGGGGTTGAGGCTGTAGACCCCTCCTAGACCACAAAGATTGAGAAGGACCTCACTAGTTTCATTTTGACCACATCTCTCCTGCCCCACGCCAGCATAGCACCTCAACAAGAGGGTTTCTCCTGTGAAAAGTGAGTCCCATGTGGACATCCAGGTCTCACTGCTCAAGGATCATAAGGGGAAATCTGTGGGAGCTTAATCACTTGGGATCAGATAGAGATAGAGAAGAAGGGTGGGACTTACAGCAAGGAGTGTTCAGATCTTGGTGGACTGAGCTCCTGCTTAATAACAGAACCCAAACAAAGATCCCAGCCAGTGGTTCTGTTCATCTGCAGACCTGAGCTGGTGGTTCCATCTGGCCAGGGAGTTCAGTTGGCCATTCTGACTGATTTAAGTTCCCAGCCAACCGGCTATACTGTCCATGAAGCCCGTTCCATGTCCCCGCTGGACAGGAAAGCACTTTCAAAGCTCCACTTAACTACTAAGTGCATTCTATAGCCAGGGTAGGAAAACAAATTTGCAGGCCCACCCAACTGCTAAGCATGGTCTCTAGTCCCACTCCAGCAGGTAGCCTAGTCATAGAATCCAGGCAGGCCTGGAGTTCATCCTACAGACCTGCCTGCTCTGGCAAGGAAACAAGGCAGCAGCCCTCCTGGCTGTTGAGCATAACTCCTGGTTCTGCATAGTGAGGAAGCCTGAACAATGACCTTGGGCAGCCTGGGAGCCCATCCTCCAGTACTGCCCGGCCTACAACCCCATCCAGCAGCAGAGCCCAGCTTATGGCTCTGCCCAGTTGTTGAACACAGGCTATAGACTTATCCAAGCAGACCTTGCCCAGATAGTGGCCCCACTAAATCACATAACATAGAATGCAGCCCCACCCAACTGCAGGACATAGTTGAAGGCCCTGCCCAGACAGCAACCTTACACAACAGCAGAGCTTAGCCAAGGGCCTACCCATTTGTGAAGCCCAGCCTGTGGCCTACCCAATTTTGGGGCATAGCCAGTGGTACCTTCTGGTTGAGGAGTACAGCCTGATGTCCCACCTAACCAGGAGCAATTGTGGAGCCCAGCCTGTAGTTCTGTGCAACCACAGAGTCTCACTAGTAGCACTGCCCTGCCAGAGAACACAGCCTGTGACCCCACCTACCCAGAGACGATTGCAGAGCCCAGCTAGTGGCCCCACCTGACTACAGAGCATATCAGGAGCCCTACCCAACCAGGGAAATTACCCAGCAGCTCCACTTGAATACAAGCCCAACCAGCAGGCTAACCCAATCATGAAGCTCCATCTTTGGCCACCACCCCCTCAGCCCACCCCAACCCCCACTACAAACCTCAGAGGGTGGGCAGAAGCCTCACCTCACCCAACTAAGGAACTCGATAGTAAGCCTTGCCTGCCTCTGGGCAATACCTGCTGATTGATCTACTATCTCAAGCTGAGCAGACTGGTGAAGGTCTTTCCTTCAAAAGTGAACCTGAAAAGTGTGGAAGTGGAGATCACTTATTCAAATACAGATGCCAACACAAGGATACAAGGATCACAAAGAATCAGGTGAACCCAACACCACCAAAGGAAATAAAGTTCCAATAATTGGTCCTAAAGAAATGGAGATCTGAGAATTGTTTGACAAATAATTCAGACTAATCCTTTTAAAGGAGTTCAGTAAACTACAAGAACACATAGACAACTAAATGAAATTAGGAAAAGTATGCATGAGCAAAATGAGAAATTCACAAAGATACAGAAATCATCAAAAAATCAAAGAGGAGGGAACACTCCCAAAATCATTTTACAAGGCCATCACTACCTTGATAGTGTAGTGAAAACTGAATATAAAGAATAAGAAGAAAATATTTCAGAGCAATTCATTTGTATATTAGGATATTTTGACATCCTTATTTATCTGGTGTATTATATAGTTTTAACTGCTTGACCATCTCTCACATTGTTTTCAAGGGACCATGTATCTTCTTTGTGAATAAATGACCAATAGATGGCAATATTACTCTTTTTGAACACCTCCAATAGGCATGTACCAAAGTTTGAGGCTGATTATATGCATCATTCTCAAAGTCAGTATTTTATAAATTAACTTTTTTGCAACCTCTTCTTAGCTTATTAATTTACAAAATAGCAATAAAGTTCAATGTAACAAATCAAGAACATAGAAAACAATCTTATAATCTTTAGATAACAAGTGTAAAAATGTGTTTGACTCAACTATACTATTCTCTGGTCTTACAAAGGAATTTACACATATAAACATGCATGTGGAGATTTTCTGGTTTTAATTTTACTATAATGTAATCATATCTCACCCATTATTTTTACACACTTATCTCAAATTGCTTTATGCATTGAACACTAGTGTTATCTGAGACATTCTACATTTGTTACTCTTTTCCTACCTCTGCAGATTTACAGGATATATTTTATATCATATATTTTATAGCATTTGTTTTACATGATGAATATAAAATGATTTTTTGTCATTCTTCTATTGATGAGCAAGCATGGAGCATGTGTGTTCCTTAGTATCTAGTGTTTTATTTCTGAAGGATATGTTCTCAAAATTTGTGTTCCTGAATTAAAAGCCTTGTATATTCTTTCATACCATTAGGTATTGTCTCATTGCTCCCTCCACACTCCCACACTACAGCAAATTACATTCTTACCAGCAATGAAATATTCCTAATTATCTCTAACCCTATATATTATAACTACATATATTTAAGCCATTTACTTAATAGAAACTTGAGTATCATGACATAATTTCTATTTTAGATATATTTGCTATTTGAAAGAGATTAACCTTGTCCCTGGTTAGACTGAAAGAGATTAACCTTTACTATCATAAAACTTCCATAATTATTTTAAGGAATTCTACATTTGTAATTTCAAGTGTGTCATCCTTTCTTCCAATTTTTAACTACCAGAGTTCCTCTGTCTGAAGAAAGCAAAGTCCAAAACAATTGCCCATTTACTTTTATACCTTCAGTTAAATTTATCTGCAAATTTAAATAAAATATAATACTTTTTATTTTATTTATTTTTTATATACTATTTAAAAGGAAAGTTATACTTAACCTCATAATATAACTGTGATCAATAAGAAATGATAAGAAGAAAGTTTCCTGACATTGTGGCAATCGCTGATTTTTCAGAATTGAATATATTACTTTGATGTCCTTGTATATAGGTTGATGATATTGCATTGGCTCACTTTGGTATGCTTCTCCTTGACTAGCTCCTGGACCGATGCAATTCTTCAACCTACTGTACAACTGGATAAAGCTGAATGAAATATAAAGCTACTCATAAATTCTTTTTTCCTAAAGAATTAATGTAGGAGTCAGTTTTATTAATATATCAAATTCAACATGGGAGATTATAGGCATGTGTGTGAATATGGAAAAACTATTTTGAAGTAGAGCTGAGTACACATACTTTTAAGTTCCTGAGGTTCAAGCTTTTGATACTAACTTCTTGGTTCCAATAGCCTTCCTTTCAAGTGTAATAATATGTTGGGTATTTTAGAAGTATTGTTTTGTTTGGGGAAGTTACTTACCACCTCAAATTAATAAATTTAAAAAGCATTTTAGTATTTTGTGAGCTTTATAATTATTTATGACCATTTATAAATTTTATTGGTGAAACTCATTGAAGATGTAGCTGTTTAAGCTGGAAGTGATTTTCCATTTCTTGGCTTTCCAAAATGTGTAAAAGAGGTTGCTTTACAGATTATGTCAACTTTTTATATTCCTTTTTTTTTAAGATTTATTTATTTTTAGAGAAAGAGAGAGCATGAACAGGAGGGGCAGAGGGAGAGGGAAAGAGATTCCCAAGCAGACTCTGTGCTGAGTGCAGAGCTAGACACTGGGCTTGATCTCAAGACCCTGAGATCACTACCTGAGCCACAACCAAGAGTCAGTCACTTACCAACTGCACCACCCAGGCACCCCCAAATTTTTATATTCTGTGGTCACAGTCCAATTCAAGGCCACTTCATGTATGTGGACCTCTGTAGTTACACAGAGACGTATGTTCAGAAAGGCCCTTGGTTTTATGCTTTACTGTCTTTGTCTTCAAATTCCTAGTAATTTTTAACAACAATTGATAATTGTTTAGTTATTAATAATTAATAATTTTCATTTTGCCTTGGGCCCCACAGATAACATAGTCTCTTCTGGAACTGTTCATAATGATAGCACCCAATCCCACTCTCTTACCCATGAAAAAATCTCTCAAATGCTTGATGAGACATGTAACTAGTCATAACCTCTCTGAAAGTACCTAAAGAAGAGACTCAAATCTACCAACTTTTCACCATTGGTTTATATGGAACAATATCCAGTTAATCTCACTAATGCTCCTAATGCTTACCATCTTTGACCATTGCACAAAATACAAGGTTCACTACTCAGTCTGTTCTTTCATAGCCTTATACACATAAAGATGTGAATTTTGCGTCAGCTGATTTTTTGAGATTTTTCAGTCTGAAACTTGTATTATTCCTTTAACAAGTGCTTTTACACATCACTTTTCTTCCCTTGCACCCCTCTTATTGGTAGGTTATTCATATTCCTCACATCTATGGCCCTGGAGATTGTGTCTGGAAATGTCTAGCATTGCATTTGTGCACCTTATGAGCCTTTCATCCTCAAACAACAAAGTCCTTCCTGTTTTGAAGACTCAAGTGACATGTTTGTATTAATATACCTCATATTTCTTTTTTATGTCTTCTAATCACTGAAAACATTGAAACCCCTCAAATCCAGCTATATTCCTGAGCATTTTCAATCTTCTGTAGACGACTTCTCAAACAATGTAGCCCCTTGTGCCGGTCCCTTGAATTCCACACCTTTAACTCAAGTGACTAACTCATTTTCACAGCCACATATTCAAATAGCTGTCACTATCCGGGTCTATTCTTCATGTGAAATCTTCAGTCTCTACCTACTCCCTAACTACATTTTCCTAAATTTCAATTTTTTCATATTGTGTTTTACCCCACTACAACTACTGCACAAGGACTAAAACAAAAATTAAAGTATATACATCAGCTCCTTAACTGGACTCAGATTCTTCTCTTCCCTCCAGCTGCCTACATTGTTCACCGAGTGGCACAACAAAAAAGCCCATTCATTTGCCAGTCCAGAATTGCAGCTCTTCTTATCTCTCTCTCTTTTACAATTAAACCTCAACTAATTGGCAGTTGTGGCATTTATTTTCTAAATGCTTTCTTTCCTTCTGCCCCTTTTCTTAGTAATAGTTCCTCACCAGGACTGTTTGAGCCTTTGAATGTGACTTTCCACTTCCATTTTCCCGTCTTTTCTCTAGTCCATTTCACATACTGTAATAGGGAAATTTTCTAAAGTTTGAATCTCATCAGCTAGATTCAGTCACAGTCACCATACGCAAAATCCAAAGTCTTTAAATCCAAAGCCCCTTGTTGTCTGACTAGGACCTACAGCTCCAGCCAGATCGCCTGACTTTTACCAGAGCATAGCCATGCTAATTCACTTGCTATTTTTCCTTCTAATTAGCAACTGCACATGCTGATACTGGTCTGAACGTTATTAAGAGCTTTTTCAAGCCATCATTTTCTGTACTTTTAAAAATTCCTTTTAATATATATTTAGTACAGCACAAGTTAAATTTCTAAATTATTAATCTGTTAATGTTTATTATAGTTTTTTTACTCTGAAAAAAAAAGGGGGAGTTTTCTATGCCTCTTTGTATCTCAGGAAGCTGGCATATTGTCTGGAAATGAATAACTGATTTAAAAGTTTTCGTTAAGCGAAGGAACATTTAGTGTTTTCCTTGGGGTACATCTGGCTCAGAATATACCTGAGTGTTCAAAATAGAGCTTACTTCATATCTTAAATAGTCAAAGTGCAGCCTAATTCATGCTGCTATACCAGGAGTCAAGCTGAATCAACTATAGGTAAAGATCCACTGTTTTCTTTTGTGGTGGCAAGGCTAGAGGACTTTAGATATGATGCATTTCTTGCCCTTTCCCATCATATTCTAATGACAAAATGAGATAAAAAGCAATTTAAGTGGCAATGGTGACATTTTCCGAAACAGGCAGAGTTACTCTAAAACTAAGGTTTTCTAATGCCAAATCCAGTTTTCTTTCTATTGTAGCATGAAACTGTGGAGGCCAGTATATTTGAAGGCAAACAATATTAACTTACAATAACACATGTTATACAAAATTGTCAATATTTATAGACCATACATATTTTCAGTTGTGCTTTATAAAAACAAAAGATTTTTCTGGAGTTTATTGAAGAAGAAGAATTAAAATATTTCCCATCCTTAGAGAAAAATTTTGTATGAAGCAAAGAGAGAATATAAGAGTGAGAACAGATACAAAGGCATCTTAAACTTTAGTTTAGATTTCAAATAGGGGTATCAATCAGGGGAAAGAAATAAATTTACATTCAGAAAATATCTTTAAGTTGTGTCTTTAAGGGGCTCTGGACTAATACAAATTTAATTTTACAACTGAAAAAGTATTTGATAAGAAGTCTATTTACAAGTCACAGGCTGTTAGGGAGACTAATCACATGCAGATATTTTATATCTATTAGGACAACAAGAAGGAGTGAAAAAGGAGCCCCTTTTGTCTCTGTGGAAAAATAGGTCTCTGGTACTTTCCAGTCATCTGGTTAAATACAAGGAAGAGTCAGAGAAGAAGGCAGGACGTAGCTTATTCCTTTCTGTGTCATTAAGGTAAAGCTCATGGGTAGTATTGCTGCTCTTCAAGTACTGTGAAAGGAGATGCCGCCATTGCCTCAAAATAAAGTCCCTTGTGGTCACATGGCAAGGCCTTCTGAACTTTCTTTGCAGAAACACTTACTCTAAAACTATTTAGCCTCCCTTTCTTTCTTACCTGCTGCCAACAGGAAGGCAGCAAAAGATTCAGTGTGAATATTTCATTATCAGTTTCTGTAAGATGTCAATGGATAACTTCTGAGGCCACATATCAAACTCAAGAGGTATTTGACTCCAATAAATGATTCAAGGCAAGTTAGAATCAAATTTCTATTCAAAGTATGAATAATCAATAAAATGAATAAGTTTATCTCACTTATAATAGACAAGTGTTAAGGACAAAATATACCACACAGTGAGTTTTTTGGCTCATCAAAACATTTTTTTCATTTAATCATGGTGGTTTATTCTTTCTTTTTAATAGCATAATGTATTTCATAATATGGTTATTATCAAAATTATTTATCCATTCCCCATTAATCTACTTATGTGTTGTTATCCTGATACCACACTGTCTTGATTACTGTAGTTTCATAACAAGTCTGGAAATCAGGAAGTGTTAGTCCTCAAATATGTTCATTTTTTTCAAAGTGGTTTTGTTTATCCTAGGTGCCTTAACTTTTCAATGGATTTTAGAATAAGTCTGTCAATTTGAACCAAAAAAATGCACAGATTTTCTCAGAGGATGTGTATAATCTATAGATGAACTGGGAAAGAATTGACATCTAAATAATAGTAAATTTTCTGATCCATGAATATAGTATATCTTTACATTATTTAGGTCTTATTAATTATCTTTAATAACTATCAGAGTGGCTTTATTGTTTTCAGTGTATGAGTCTTTCAAAGCTTTTAGTCATATTTATTATCATTTCATACTTTATTGATGTTACTATGAAAATTATTTTTAATTAGAAATATAATTGATTTTTATATGTTCATTTTATATCCTGCCACCTAAAAAGTCATTATCTGTTTTGTAGATTCCATAAAGTTTTTTCTAATAATGTCTGCAAATAAAGACCATGTTAACTTCTTCATTTTTACATAGATGATCAATTCTTGTGCAAATTAAAACTATTTTATTTCTTACTTTCAATAAAAATGCTCTTTATTTGTTTTTGTTTCTTTGTTGAACTGACTAGCATCTCCAGTACTATGTTTAATAAAAGTGATGAGAGAAGACATTCTCATTTTGCTCCAGCTTTTAGAGGAAACGCATTTAGACTTTCAGTATTATGATAATACCTGGAGGTTTTTCAAGATTGTTATCAGATCGATATTCTTTGTTCCTAGTTATATTTTGTCTATTATGAATATATCCGTTTCAGCTTTCTTTTTATTAATCTTAACATACTACATCTTTTTTACCCTTTTCCTTTTAACCAATATCTGTGTTTATTTTTAATGTGTATTTCTTGTAAGCCGAATATACTTAGATCTGGCTTTTTATACAACCTGATAATCTTTGCCTTTTAATTACAGATGCATAAAGCAGTTGCTTTTAATGTAATTATTGATATAGTTAGGTTTAAGACTATAATTGTGTTGTGCATTTTATATTTGCCCCATGTTTGTTCCCATTTCCTCTTTTTTTTGGATTAATTTTTATGAGAGCATTTTATCTTCTTTGTTGGAATACTAGCTGTTTTTCATTGTTTCATTATTTTGGTGGTTGCTTTAGGGTTTATAATAAACTTCTGAGACTACTTTCAAATGATATACTATTTCACACTTAGTATAATAACCTTGTAATCCTGTACTTTCATTTCTCCCTTCCCAGGCTTATTGCTATTGTTGTCATAGAAAATTTATCTTATGCATATGGTAAACAAACCCTCATATTACGGTAGTTTTATTTGTTTGTTTAACCATCATATATCTTTCAAATGTTCCAGATTTAAATAATAAAAAAATAATCTTATTTTTTTAACCATGTAGTTATCATTTCTGGTGGTTTCCATATCTTGCACCAGCCAGTACCATGTCTTTCTGCAATCTGTGTTCTGTCATTAATTTCAGCCAGTATATTTTTTTATCTCAGGCATTATAGCTTTATTTTGGCCTAGAAGTTTGATATTGATATTTTCCTGTCTACCATGACCCTATTTAACTACATGAATATACACAATATGGTATAACTGCATTAATGAGCTTGTCTGCTACAGTTTTGATTCAGTTTTAATTGATTGATTTTGCTTCTCAGTATGGTTCATGTTTTCCTACTTCTTTGTTGACTAGTTATCTTCAATTGGATGTCAGACATTGCAAACTTTACCTTGTTTGGTATTAAATACTTCTGAATATGTGAATTATTCTTCAACTTTGTTCCAAGGCATAGTTAACATTACTTGGAAACAGTTTGATACTTTTGGATCTTGCTGTTAAGATTTGTTAAGTGAAACCATGTCATTGTTTATTCTAGGGCTAGTCATTTCCTATTACTAATATAATAACCCTCCAAATACTTTATCTAATTCAAAGAATCATGCCATTCTGATTGTTAGGAACAGGTGTTGTTCCCTCTAATTCTGGTATAGTTCTTTCCCAAGACTTGCGTTTTTTCCTAAATACATGTGTCTGTCATTATTCTACTGAATACTGATCTGCTGAATACTCAAGGGGCGCCTCCACAGATTTCTGGAGTTTTCTCCCCATGCATGTCTTTTTTATGACAATGCTATCTTGGGAGCTCTCACTCTATCTCTTCAATTCAGGGTGGTCATCACATTTTTCCTGGTTTCCCCTGGCCTGTATCAGTGGCTGGAATCTCTCTCAAGGCAGGAAACTGGGACAATCCCAGGGTCATTTCATTTGCTTTTCACATCTCAAGAATCACTCTTTCAGTACCTGATGTCCAGTGTCTTGAAAAATGTGTCACAGATCCCCTTCCTTCCTTCCCCCCGCCTTTTTTTACCTTCTCTTTTTTCATTTCTTTTTGCCTTTGTCTTCTTTCTGTCTTTCTTCTACTTCCTTCTTCTTTCGTTATTTGTTGCTGTTTCGGGTGAGAGGGTAAGTCCAGTCCCTGTTATTCTATCTCAGCCAGAGTCAGGAGTTTCAGTTCTTTCATGGTGACTTTAATCAAATCATTAGAATATTATTTGGCCCAGGATTTTTTCATCTCAATTGCTTTTTAACAATCTGTAATTTATATACAGATGGTATGGGCATATTCCCACTGCTAATAACAGTTTACTAACCAAAACCACTGTAAACCAGAATCATAAACTAATTATAATACAAAAATGTCATGCCTTTTGAGAAAAAAAATAAACAAATAAATGTTTAAAAATCATCAGGGGATCACCAAATGCCCAATATCTAGGCACTAATTTGTATAAACTTTTCTACTGAAATTACATACCAGTATATCAAATGGTATATAACTGAAAAAGTGGGAATTGTATTTAAATTTTATTACAAATGAGAAAAACAACTCCAAATTTATTTTCAAAATAGTAGAGTTTGAGGTTGAATCTCAGAGTTAGGAAGTCAGGATGTTTGGTATTCATAAGTTTAAAAATAATAGATTTTAAAAATAGTTTTCCTTCCAAAAGCTGTTTTTCCATTTTCTCTGGAGCTCTGATACCTTTGAATATTGATCTAAAGACACATCTTGGATATTTTAGTAAGATTAGAATCTACTAAAGAAACAAAACAAACTGTATATTTTATTGTTGACACACAGAGGTTTTTGGCATTCACCTCTTGAAAAACTATGAAATTGTTGAATTCTTCCTTTCCCAACTTTCTGATCTCATAATTTAAGTTGTTCCACCAAAATTCAATCAAGATAAAAATGTTGATTTACATGAGCAAATATCAATCAGTATCACTAAGAAAAAAGGTGCCTGGATGACCTCCTAGGACACAGTGTCACAAACAATTATGATAAGAACTGAAAGATTTCCTATGAGAACCAGTTATCTGAATTAGACTAAGGCCACCAAAGGAATAGGAAAGGCCAGGTTTAGAATTAACATCAACTGATTCCACTCTTTATTATTATTAGAGACTCTCAGATCATTTTCAAAAAGCAACATTTCTGTGACATGATCTTCAGTCAAAATGATCTACCTCATAAGCTTTCCATTCGAAACAGATTTTTCTTGGGATCCTAAATTATAGCACACATGCTCTCTAGTCAGGAAAGACTATGTTACACTTTCATAAGCATCAATCTGTTTTCAAATTCTGGCTAGAAAAGTCAGCAAAGTAGTCAGCCTCAAACTCATATAGTGCAACAGTTTTTTTTTGTTGTTGTTGCTGTTGTTTTCTTATTCTTGACTTACAAAATCTTCACATCTTTAATTCTGCTCAGATTATTTGTATCAGTTATTTTCTTCAAAGTTTTGGATAACACTATTTTAAACGTAGAAAGGTAAATTAAGCCTGGGTGGCTTAGTCATTAAGTGTTTGCTTTCAGCTCAGGTCATGATCCCAGGGTCCTGGGATCGAGCCCCACATCGGGCTCCCTGCTTGGCTGGGTGTTTGCTTCTCCCTCTCCCACTCCCCCTGCTTGTGTTGCCTCTCTTGCTGTGTCTCTCTGTGTCAAATAAATGAATAAAATCTTAAAAAAAAAAGAAAGGTAAATTAATATTATTTGGCCCAAACTAGTATGTAAATTCCAGAACATTTGTTTTACAACTACTACAAAAATATCTACAGTTATTTTAGATGGTAAAATAAAATCAGTAGAGTCTCGTAACTTAGAGACTCTGTTTAAAATGCTGCACATTTTCATGTTCAGGAACTTGAAACTCTAAAATACACTGCAGATCTCAGTTTTCGGTAAATTCCATAAGAGCTCTTGGTCAAAAATGATGGAATTTGACTTAGAAGCACATCATCTAAGTAGTCATTAGAAGCATGTTATCCCCTAGATACACAAATTATCTTTTGAGGCTTAGAAAAAATAAACCCACAAAACCAAATATCTGATCAATAGTATATTCCATATTAGCCACATGCTCATTTTGATTGGATAGGTATTATTTTTAGATTATTAAAAATCCTATTATTTTTAGGTTATTTAAACTTGTACCTTAAAGAGGTTAATAATATAGTTTACAAAGTAGTCATTAGAAATTCACCACTGAAAAGCAAAAAATGGTTCTTCAATTAGCATGAATTTTTTTGTTATAATTAAAAGTTGCATTTGTTTCATTCTGCACTTACATTCCCATCTTTCACTCAGAGAGCTCTGGAGTCTGGGGTACCTGTAAATCCAAGCAGTGGTCTCATTTCTTTTTCCGTTAAGATCTTCTTAGTTTGTCTGAAGCAAACTTGCTTAGAGGGGAGGGCACCTGGAAACTGTGGGCTTCTTTATAAAATACCACATAATATTGATAAATCCATTCTAAAATAAATAAAAGAAGCTCTCCCCAAATCAGGTATCATCTGTTGCTAGTTCTGGTTTAAATAGTAGTAGACTGTAATATTCAGCCTGGGAGGAATTAGCCAAGAAGACATAAAATTGAGTAAAATCATTCCATACTCTTTTCCACTAGAAACTGGGCTTACAGGGAAAATATGAACATGATTTCATTTTAGTGTTCCATAGAAGCATAGTTTGAGAAATGCTTTCCCCAAGAAATAGTCTCTAACCATTTTTAAAGTTGCTTTTTCTTTTCGACTGAGGCAAGGCTGATTCCTTTTCATTCTCAACAAATATGTGGTTCAGTTTCTCATCCACCTCCATGACATTTTAATGGTTATGCTTTCTTCTGTTGACAATTTTCTGTATCAATTGTTTGACCCTCAAAAGCAGATTTTCTTTCGTTTTTCTTTTTCTTTTTTTTTAAGATTTATTTATTTATTTTAGAGATTGAGAGAGGGAGAGTGCATGCACATGCATGAGTCGGGGGGAGAGGCAGAGAGAATCTTCAAGCAGACTCCTGACTGAGCACGGAGCCCCACATGGGGCTCAATCCCAGGACCCATGAGATCATCACGTGGGCTGAAACCAAGAGTTCGCCCGCTTTTCTGACTGAGCCACCCAGGCTCCCCAGAAGCAGATTTTCTGTCATAAAGCTCTCTTTTGGATTCCAAAATTAAATTAGTTTTCCCTAAGTTATTTCCTCATAGTTTTGTTTAATTGTAAAGTAAAACACACGGAATGATCCATACTTCAGGAAAACATTGAGTGTCTTCTAACAGGCTAAGAAGTCCTCTTTGAGCCTTATCAGGCATTGTCCTTCTCTATTATTTTAAGAAGTCTATTTAACATTCAAACACAGCCTCATTTCAACCAAGGGAATAAGAAAACTCCTTCAGCATAACCTTACCTATAGCTTCTTTTCTTCTGTTCTGTTTGTTTAAGCAGAGGGAAAGAATTGGCAAAGGCGCCTCGAATATGGTATCTGGAGTCAGATAGCAAGGCTTAAAAGGGCAGCTATACTACTTAGGAGCCTGTGATTCTGGGCGAATTAAGTACCTGTCTATATCTCAGTCTTCTCATCTATGTAAACATTATACCTAAGGGATACATAATTGTGCCAGAATCAAAGGACTGTTCTGAATATTAAGTTGCACAATATAAATATTCAACATGCTATCTGGCAAATAGGAAGTTCTTAATCAGTGTCACTCATTATGATTATGACAAATATTTATTCACTTAACAGTATTTATTGAGTAACTACATGCTCTATGCTAGGGACAAAATGATGAGCAAAATAGAAATATCCTATCCACTGGGCAATTTTTGTTAGAGACAAACAATAAAAACAACATAGATATTAATATATGGTTACAGGTTACAGGAGAAATTGAAGAAAAAGCAGAGGGCAGTTACTCTAAGAATGTAAAATAAGCAGATGTAATGAATTTTAAAATTTTTAAATTTATTTGCTTAGGGGATCAATGAATGCTTCTTTGAGAAAGGTACAAAGCTCTTATTCAAGACATCTCAATGATAAATAAGAATGAACTCAGAAAAGGGTGGGTTGATGGAAGGAGACTATACAAGGGGACAAAACAAGTGTGTGAGGCTCAAAGGTAGAGGAAAACATTAAGGGAGGACACCGAATCTGGAAGACAGAGGGTGTGGGGGAGGTTGGTGAGTGAAAGAGCTCGATAATAGACAAGGGACAAGTCATCCAGGGCCTAGCTATGCACAGTATGGATTGGGGTCAGAGGGTAGTGGAAATGCTTTTTTCCTATGACCCAGCAACTGCACTCCTGGGTATTTACCCCAAAGACACAGATGTAGTGAAAAGAAGGCCCATATGCACCCAATGTTCATAGCAGCAATGTCTGCAATAGCCAAACTGTGGAAAGAGCCGAGATGCCCTTCAACAGATGGATGGATAAAGAAGATGTGGTCCAGATATACAATGGAATATTACTCAGCCATCAGAAAGGATGAATACCCAACTTTTATATCAACATGAATGGGACTGGAGGAGATTATGCTAAGTGAAATAAGTCAAGCAGAGAAAGTCAATTAACATATGGTTTCACTTATTTGTGGAACATAAGGAATAGCATGGAGGACATTAGGAGAAGGAAGGGAAAAATGAAGGGGGGGGGAAATCGGAGAGAGAGATGAACCATGAGAGACTATGGACCTGAGAAACAAACAGGATTTTAG
>NC_058405.1:36352047-36377801 GCF_002201575.2 Neomonachus schauinslandi | reverse complement strand
GGAGGGGGAATTGGTTAGCCCGGTGATGGGTATTAAGGAGGGCACATACTGCATGGAGCACTGGGTGTTATACAAAAACAATGGATCGTGGATCACCACATCAAAAACTAAAGATGTATTGTACTGTGACTAACGTAACATAATAAAATTTAAAAAAAAAAAAAAAGGAGAGCCAGGGATGTGGCAAAGTATTTCAGATTTTCATTTTATAATTTTCATTCACCCCACTATGGAGAATGGATTAGAGGTGGCAAAATTAATGAGGGAAGACACTGCAGATGGCAGTGGTAGAAGTTGAGTTGAAAGGGGACAGTATCTTAGAATTAGGTACAGACAATGGAGAGATGGAGGGATACTGGACAGATAGAGGAGGGAAATTTTTTTTTTAAGATTTATTTTATTTATTTGAGAGACAGACAGACAGACAGAGTGGGGGAGGGAAAGAAGGAGAGGGAAGGAGAGAAAATCCTCAAGCAGACTCCCCACTGAGGGTGGAGCCCAATACAGGGCTCAATCCCAGGATCCTAAGATCATGACCTGAGCTGAAATCAAGAGTCAGACGCTTAACCAACTGGGCCACCCAGGCTCCCCAAAGAGGGAAATTTTTGAAATAAAAGTGTCAGGACTTGGTGGAATATTGAAAACGATGTGGAAGAGGACGTTGGCTAATATGATTCTGGATTTTTGGCTTGCACAACCTAATGCATGGAGAGCTGTTCTCTGAGATAAAGAAGGAAACTGAGCAAGAGAGAGGGGGAGATTATGAGCTCAGTTTTGTACGTGTTTTATTTATACTGTGTCTGCAATATCCACAAGAGAGGTCAAGCAGAGAGGTGGGTGTCTGAGACCGGGTGGGGGAGGGGGGAGAGGGTTGGAAGTGGGGCGGTCCAGATTTTGAGATGCAAATTTAGAAATACAGTTTATGGACAGCAGCCGAAACTGTGGAATCCGATGACTGCATTGTGTGAGAACTGAGAAGACTAAAAAAGCAAGCAGCTGAACATGGCATCTCCCTTTCCACTCACCTTACTACAAACTGCAAGAATATAAATATTTCTGTTTGGTTCTTAGTTCACTACGTATAGAATTTTGGATAAAAATATCCACACCAAAAATGTATGATAATCTGAAGAGCTAGGAAATTATAAACTTTCCAACAAAAGTTCAGAACTAAGTAGAAAAAACAAATGACTTAATAACATAGGTCAGGAGCCTATTACTGTACATTAGAATTCTTAACGGTGTAATAAAGTATTAGAATACTGAGCTCTGTTTATGTATGCCTAGTAGGTTGGGATAAGATAAAGGCTGGGTTTAGGCAATCAATTAGTTTACCAGTGTCTTCTTGCTACCTTTATGCTTAAACTCCATTAGAGTTTGACCTTTCCAGAATTTCTGAGATTATGGGCAGTTTTCCCCTGAGCATCCTCCAGCAGCTGTTTGAACAGTAAGTTAAACCAACCGAGCTACTTATACTTGTCTAAAACAATGTTCCTAACTAGCATGGGACCAGATGAATAAAAAGATCAGAAAATGAAAAGAAAAGAAAGGGGCCAACTCTTGTTTTAGATGAGAAGATTAATTTTGCATATAAGTCAGAACTGATAAAACAAAATGCTAAATATCAAATGTGACATCACAATATGGTGATATAATAATGACCCATGTAATCAAAATTATCATGCAAGATTTAGATAGTTTATGCACTCATTTATCATTATAAACACTATGTAGAGTCCCTGCATGTGCTGTGATAGAAACAAAAGTAAATCCACATTACTGACTATTTTACATATTATTTTTCATTCAGTACTTAACTCTAGAAATGCTGTCTCTTCTGAAAAGTGAAACCTATACTTACCACATATTAAAATTTATACATTTATAATTGTAATATATATGTAATATCTATATATAGTGACTATCAAGTTTAGTAGCATGGTTTCGATCAATCATGAGCACAGAACCAATGCTCCATGAAGGTTTGGGAACTCATGAAATCCACATTATCAGTGCTAACTGATTTGTCCAGTGAGAACTTTAAATTTATCTAAAGGATTTAAGTCTTAATAAGAATTTTAAAATCAAATTAGACCTGATTTTCAATATTTTATACATGTAAGAACTCATAGGACCCCCTCATTCCAATAGCAAAGATGGTTTTAATGATGCTTGCTTATTTTCAGAATTCTTTTCACTTACGATTCTTTGTGAATAAATACACTGATTCATATTCAAAAGTGAGGGACCAGAAGTCACACCTGATGGGTGTTTTGTCCCTGAGCCATATTAGTTATTAGTTTTATTTTTTATTTATTGTAATTTCTTAAGGCAATATTCCGTATTTTCAAAATCTTCAACTTACATGAAAATCTTCAGAAATTACTGATGACAAATATGCCTCATTTACTTAAATGTATTTGTTATAAAACAAATTTTTAAAAATTATCTAACATTAATATTTCAGGTTACATATTTTAAGCTGATTGGAAGACTTTACAAAATTGAAAAAAAAATCTATTTTTTCGGGACTGTTTGAGTCACAAAAATATTAATTTCAATATAGTAATTAGTAAATATTTAACCTAAACTGATTTCTTTTAAATATATAAGTTGAATTGTTAAGTGCTTATGATTTCTGAAAACTGGAAAAAAAGAGGTTTATATTTTCTACATTAAAGGGGGTAAAGCTCAACATATTTTACTGATAAAAGTTCTAAAATTATAATAAGTGATGATACATAAATCAAATTACTTTATGGTACTAATGGCACCCAAGTTATAACCATTTTGGTAAAATATCTTACTTAATTGAATAATAGATAAACTTGTATTTAGGTCTGCTGTATATGGAACAAAACTTTGTCATACTTGTAAATTTTAAATTAAACTTCTCCCTCTTTAATAGTATTACATTATAGGAAGTGTCTTCATATATTAGACTATGTTCAAGGCTCTTGAAATTCAAATTCAAATCCATATTATCCTCATAATTGAAAATTTTAAGGATGATTTTTTATCTCTTTAACTTCACATTTGTCAACATCATTGAAGAGCACCTACAGTATTATTTTGCTCTGTGCATTCCTTTTGTGACTTAATCAACTTTATAAGAAGCTGATTCAATCAACCAGAAGTTTAAAAAGTTATTTCTGTTTCTAATTTGTTATTGAGAGGTAATTGAATTTTATTAACATATTCATTATCATTTTCCTCTGGTCCCTGTGTTTCTTCAATAATGTATTCTGATATCATATGAATTTAAATGCAAATCTTTTCATATCCTCACTATCTGCCAAAAGTAGTAATGATCTAGTGCAGAATAATGAGTCAATTCTCTAAAAATGTGAAACTCAGAAGTTTTATGTGTCTTTCAAGTCTTGAAAGTAGAACTCTACTCAAAGAATGTAATAGTAGAAATATACAAAACACAAATGTTGACCCACTTCCTAAAGATATACAATCCCATACTTAGCCAACAAATCAGGAGAGCTGAATGCAAAGGGGCTCAGCAACAGTTTAATTCTAAGACTTTGAACGAGGCAAAAGTGAACATGAAGTAGGATAAAAAAAAGGGAGGTTAGGATAGAGAATAACAACACTGTATTTCAGACAAGAAAAAAAGAGAGAAAATACTGCTGTCCAATGGCCTCATTTGCCCACCTCATTCGTCCTGAAATACAGATTCAAGACACAGGGATCCTGGATAACACACTAAGTCAGTTTCTAGGCCCATACAGGAGATCCTTCTGAATGGTGTTTAAAGCAAGTTTCACCTCACATCAGATAACTGGAGGATTGATGTGATATAATGACAGAAGATGACAGAAGAATACCATCATCTCAGAAATATGAGAACTGCTCCACTTAGAGATTTACCAAAATGCATATTGTGATTACAACTCTGAAACCTTACAAAAAGAAAAAAAAATATATGAATGAGCCAGTAAAAATTAATTAGCAAACTTTTAGTGAGATTACAACTTGGGTAAGAAAAACCAAGCTTGGGTGCCTGGGTGGCTCAGTTGGTTAAGCGACTGCCTTCGGCTCAGGTCATGATCCTGGAGTCCCGGGATCGAGTCCCGCATCGGGCTCCCTGCTCGGCGGGGAGTCTGCTTCTCCCTCTGACCCTCCCCCCTCTCATGTGCTTGCTCTCTCTCATTCTCTCTCTCTCAAATAAATAAATAAAATCTTTTAAAAAAAAAAAAGAAAAGAAAAGAAAAACCAAGCTGGCATCTCTCAATCAAAATTTTCAACCTGAAACGTTTTAGGCTTAGTAACTACCAAAGCACACGGGAGGGCGGGGGGGGGGGGTTTGAGGGGAAGCGAGTGGAAATTGGGAGATGCTAGATGCCCCGTGGGGACTTACTGTACCTGTGTCCACATCCTTCACCTGTTGCCTGGCTTGAGTTGGCCGGCTCCACTTTGAGCTCTTGCAGGACCAGCCCTTTATCGTGTGGTCCAGGAAAGTCCATGCCTGGCACCTCCTCTTCCTCTAGAGACTCCACGTAGAAGAGAGTCCTGGCTGGCTGTTGGGTGCCCTGCCCCGGTGCCCCTTGCTGCAGCCTTGTGGCCACTGGCAGCAGGGTGCCATTCAGTGGGTTAAAGGAAGAGGAGGAAGAGGGCGGTGAGGACGACGAAGAAGAGGAGGAAGAGGAAGTCTTCTTCCAGAAAGTGCTCACGCTGCCCTTCTCTTGGCTTTTGAGCAGGCGTCTCTGGCTGGGTCCCCAGTGCTCGAAGCTGCCGCTGCCGTCCTGTTGCAGGCAGCCGCCCCCAGCCGGGCCGCCAGGGGCTGGCGACGGGTGGCTGAAGAGTTTCCAGCGGAGTCGCAGGATGTGCTTCACATCGAAGTCTTTTCGCCCAGAGCCTGACATGCTTGACGCAAGAAGGCAAAGAGACCTCAGCTGGCGCGGAAGTAGACGGGCCAGCTGGTGGGGGAGGCCAGCAGAGCCCGGGGTCGGAGGAGGAGCACTGCGCCCTCTGCACCCCGGGAGCACACGCGGCGAGGCGGGCTGCGCGCCCTGCTAGGCAACCACCAGAGCGCGGACGGCAGAGCCGCGCGGCTCAGCTGCGGTCAGGTCCGGAAGGACCCGCGCGTGGGGAGCCCACCGGCCGAGAGCAGAGGCAGGAGCCGGACGCCGAGGGCAGAGATTCCTCGATCCGCGCGCGGGGGCCCCGTGGTTACGGCAGGGAGGGACGACCCTGGTGATGGAGGGGCGCGAAGACTGGAGGTCTGCGCGCTCCGAAGCTCGGGAGGCGGCGGCAGCAGGATACACCTCCCTGGGATGCACCCGTGACAGAGCCTCAGTCGGGAAGGTGTCGGCTCTCCTGTCCTTGCAGCTCAGAGTTCAGTGTCTGGAGAGCGCAGAGAGAGAGAGAGAGAGAGAGCCCCAAGTCAAGAAGAAGCGCACCCCCTAGTCTTCTCGGTGCACCTGCGCCCCTGTCCCTGGCCTCTCCGAGGATGCTCTGAGAGCCTGCCGGGTATCTTTGAGAAAGTCAGATGCCTTCTGCGAGGCGAGAAGGGGTGGTTTTACAGAGTCAGTTTGTAAAAGAGAAGAACAAATATTCCAGAAAATATAGGGAGGCAAAAGGAAAAGCCCGCCCGTGAAGCTGTCAAGGTCCTCACAGTACAATTTTCTCTCTGCCTCAGCGCCTCCTCCTCCCCTGCAAGTGACGCAGATGTGCACTGGGGCCTATACGGAGAGATGGAGGGAGGGAGGGAAGGCTTCAATCTTCTTTATGCAAGTGAGTCTGCTGCTCTTATTGTCCCCTTGCTAGGTCCTGTCACCTTTTTTCATCCCCCTTCCTCACTACATTACTGTGTAGCAATAAAAGAAAAGCAAACAGGCATTATGCTTTAGCATCAGTAAACACCAAACATGAATCATGGCAGCGTAAACTTAATAGGTTGCCATCGGTTTGCAGGTTGCAGGTTAATGGCTTGAATTATTTAATAAACCGCATCCTTTAACCTTTAGCCTTAGTTTCTCTGTAGTGAGATACAGAAGAAACAGTGGTGCTGGCGTCAAAGTGTGATAATGCCACCATTCTGACACTTACATTGTGATTCTGCCATTAATACACTCAGGCAGCGCTTCACCCTGGGGGCTAGAGGCTCACACAGTAGAAATTTTAAGATGGGCATCTGAGCGCAGGGACTTCTTTTGCAAAATCAGTGCATTTGGTGTGTAGCCTTAGAATGAAAGCTGTTCTCGGGGTAAACCAAGCAGTGGAATAAAATGATAAAAGAGAATTTCAAGGCAAACCTTCCGGTGCATAAATCATGATATTGAATGCATAGAAGAGTTTAGGCAATGAACAAATATATCCCAGGGCTACTATCCTTCAAAAATCTGTTTGAAGAAGGGAAGATGTGTTTTCCTTTATACCTATCTTTAGAAAGAGGAGGATTATGATGCCTTTCTAGCTATGACTACTTGGACATTTTTCATCTTTTCCATTAATGAGCCATTAAAATAGAACCCAGTCACCTTTGCTGAAGGCAAAGGGGGTCAGAGAAGCAGCAAGGTCCCCAAGCCCACCAGGAATGTGGTTGTTGTCCATTCATGAAATTCACAGCTTCAGCAACCCCCAAAAGGGCTCAGAAATCAAATATTAAAGTGCAGTTATATTACTGTTCTGTTACCCTGTTGTTGAGCAGTAAACTTAAATAGAAACCAAAGATAAATATGAAGTCCTTCCTAGACAAAGTCGGACATTTTAATAAAACAAGAAATTAAGCACACATTTTTTTTTCCACTTTTAGGGGAAGAAAAATCACCGTTGTGCATTTTAAATATTGATTTATGCCACAACAGCTGGAGTGCAATCCCCAGTGCCTTGATTTTTCTTTCAGTATTCAGTGTTAAGAAAGAAAGAAAGAAAGAAAGAAAGAAAGAAAGAAAGAAAGAAAGAAAGAAAGAAAGAAAAGAAAGAAAGAAAGAAAGAAAAAGAAAAAAAGCCCTTTAAAGCAAACAATGGTACAGATCATTTTTATCCAAGAACTGAATCAAGTAAGTATTTCCCTCAGGGAAGAAAACAGTGTATGAAATTACACATCACAAACAGGACAGAGAAAACTGTCCATCAGAGGTAATGTAGAAATTTCAGATACATATAATTAAATGATTTCTATAGAAATTGATGCTTCATAGATTTTCTAACTTGATATAAATTTTAATTTAATTAAAATAACAAAATAACAAAAATAATACCAATCTGTTATATGTATATATTCTTCACTAATTAACATCTGTAATCATTCAAAAACTGTAATATAAAATTCATTTTTGTTGGTATTCTGAAATTCCATTTTGTATTCCCCTTTTATTCTGCGATACTGCTATTAACTATTATACAGCTTAAAAGTTGTCTATTTAAAGGTCAGTAATTTATGTGATCCAAAAGAGATGTAAAATTGAGTTTTATTATAAAGGAACATGAATTAAAATATTAAGGCATATTTAGCAAATGATGACTAATATAGTTAGTCTGGTAGTGATATTTAGTACATTTTCTTAGTCTTTGGTAGTCTTGTAGTAATATTTTGTGTGCTGAAAACACTGTTGTAAGCTTTTATTTAAAATAGCTACTTTTTTATACTTACCAATCTGTATACAATAATCACTCTTGTTGAGGAACATATTTAAACATAATTCATTTAAATTACCAAGTAAAATATATAGGATTTAGAAAATAGAGTATGCCTGAAATTATGTTAAAGTGAAATGATTGAAGATGATTGATTATATTCTTTTTTTTTTTTTTTTTTAAAGATTTTTTATTTATTTATTTGACAGAGAGAGACATAGCGAGAGTAGGAACACAAGCAGGGGGAGTGGGAGAGGGAGAAGCAGGCTTCCCGCGGAGCAGGGAGCCCGATGTGGGACTCGATCCCAGGACCCTGGGATCATGACCTGAGCCGAAGGCAGACGCTTAACGACTGAGCCACCCAGGCGCCCTGATTGATTATATTCTTAAACTTTAGTATTTATTTACTAATTATTATTACTATACTGTTAGTGGGAAAGAAGAAGGGAAGGAGGAGGAAGGAAAAATGAAGTAATAAAGGAAGGAGAAAAGGAAAGGAAAAGACAGAGGAAGAAAGAAGGAAGGAAGGAAGGAAGGAAGGAAGGAAGGAAGAAAGAAAGAAAGAAGAAAGAAAAAGAAAGAAAGAAAGAAAGAAAGAAAGAAAGAAAGAAAGAAAGAAAGAAAGGAAAAAAAGAAAGAAAAGAATGAAGGAAGAAAAGAAAAAGAAAGGAGAGAAGGAAAGAAAAGAATCAATTTACTAAGACATCATGACTTAGCTTTTCATATTAGAAAAAATCCTTGAAAAATTATGCCTTTTGAAATACTGTACTCATTAATTTATTTACCCACTATTCAAAATTTAAAAAAAAATTAACTGAGCACTTACTGTATACTGGGTCCAATGCCAAGTATTAGCATATATGGAAGAATTAGGTTCCTTGCAACTGGCCGGAAGAGCTAACAAAAAAGATTGTTTAGCCAGTCATAATTAATATTGACTTGTACGGGGCACCTGGGTGGCTTAGTCGTTAAGCGTCTGCCTTCAGCTCAGGTCATGATCCCAGGGTGCTGGGATGGAGCCCCACATCGGGCTCCCTGCTCCGCGGGAAGCCTGCTTCTCCCTCTCCCACTCCCCCTGCTTGTGTTCCCTCTCTCGCTGTGTCTCTCTCTGTCAAATAAGTAAATAAAATCTTTAAAAAAAAATAATGGACTTGTAAGTCAAATTAAGATTTAAGATAACCAAGTTTATAAGGAAGAGGACATTGACATAATAAAGATCACTTTTTTTATTTTATTATGTTATGTTAATCACCATACATTACATCATTAGTTTTTGATGTAGTGTTCCATGATTCATTGTTTGCGTATAACACCCAGTGCTCCACTCAGCATGTGCCCTCTTTAATACCCATCACCTTTTAAAAAGAATTTTAATAATCACATTACATTTTGTTTTAAAGACAAAATCAATTCAATTATTCTAATCCTATTTAATTAAGTTGAACTGTCATTTTAGTCAATCAGGATCTTTCAAATGAGTGTTCATATTATTGCCATAATACCCTGACACAACCTTAGCAAAAAAGATCAATTGGGATACTAAAAATCTGGAGGATGCTCAAGCATTTATAACTATACACAAGTACAACACTCTTTACATAATTATTAAATCCAACATGGATATTAAATATGCCACACTGAAAGTTCCTATAACTCAAACATTTAAGCAATAAACAAAATTGGATTTAGACCCAAGCATTTTCTTGGTTGAGGACTTTTCCCTTTTAGTAATTGTCTTCTAAACAGAGTTAGATGTGTGCTTATCCAGGAAAAGTGAATTCTGATTCTTTTCCTTTTGACAGCCCTTCTAGAATGTCAAATAAGTTGCCTCCAAATAATAACATTCAACAAAAGCATTTAAATGATTAATTATGATCCAATTTGAATGATCATGCCTTATGATGGTGCCTGTATTTTTTGTTTTTGTTTATCTTTGTTTTATTTTAATGACACATATGTATGTACATTACTAGAAAATATCACTTAAAACAAGTGAATATTATTTAAAATGAGTGTACAACATTGTGGATGTGGAAATTAAATGAAGATCCTTTTGTAATGACATTTTCTTTCCAAAAATGAATGAAACACAGTAACATACAGCTCTAATATCAAGTGATTTTATGTATACTATCAAGGACTCCCACTGTTTCTTAAAACAAATAAACATAACCTGTTCAAAATCTAGTAATCTTCATTACAGTGTAAGTATAGTTTAGTTAAGTAGCAATTGAGTGACTGCTTAATAAACATCCTTTGTAGGTGTTAATTGATCCTCAGGGGTCATTTTAATCCTCTCTACCTCTTTGGTTTATTTGACCTTTTGATTTGAATCAAGAAATAAATGCATATACTTGAGAAATTCTCATATGTAAATTGCTGAGTTAATTGCATGAATGTAGGAATGCAAAATGGCACTAAAATAATGCATTCATATTTAGTTAAGTACCTTTTTATCTCCTAAAGTCATATGCAGAATGTCCAAGGTGGTTTGGGAAAATTCATTATTTTGACTTTGGTACTAGGTCCTGTTTGGTTAATCACACTGCTCAGGGTAATATGATATGATTAAAGGAACCCTTACCTCTTTTATGAAAATATTTCCACAAATATATAAATATAGATTTATATATATGGGCATATTTAATGTAGATATAGATATATTTGATATATTTAATGATTTTTCAAGAATACTTTTTTATTTTATTTATTTATTTGAGAGAGAGCACACAAGCGGTGGGGAGGGGCAGGGAGAGAGGGAGAAGCAGGCTCCTTGCTGAACCAGAGCCCAACCCAGGGCTCAATCCCAATCCCAGGACCTTGAGATGCTGACCTGAGCTGAAGCATATGTTTAACTGACTGAGCCACCCAGGTGCCCCTCAAGAATCCTTTCTACTGTAGAAAACATTTGGGGGAATCATATTACTTATTTTCTATAATATAGCAATCTTTTAAAGAGAAAATTGCTTATTAATTAATACTTTATATTTTCCAAAGTGTTATGTTCCATAGTATAAAGTAATTTCATTATTTTACACCTTTTACTTAAATTTTCCAGAATCACTCTGAGATAATGTGTGCCCCCATGAATTTTTAACCATTAATATCAAAATAAAATAGTAAGATTGCAATGTATAAAATACAGACTTGGAAGTTTTGAAAAAATGTATATGATGTCTATATAAACATGGATAAAATAACAGAAATTTAAAATATTAGTTTCAATATGGTTGCTTTTTTTTTTCTGCTTAGGAGACCTGAAAATACCCTCTTCTTTTAAGCCTACCTAAATTGAACTTTGTGGATGATATTTTACTGTCTCATGTCTCATTTGGACACATGCTGATTTCTACACTTCCATCTTTCTTTCCATCTCGAGATGCATCTGCCAAACTTTTAGACCTGCCTTCATCTGCATTGTTACCAGATCTTTTAAAAATCTATGGTAAAAAAAAAAAAAAAGGCTTAGGAGGCTAGGACCCCATTTGCCCAAATATAATTCTGATTAGGGATATAATATAAATTACACATAGTTTACCAATGTTCTTTTTTTCCAGATGTTCATGTGTAAGTAATATGTGAACTTATAGCAGCTGAGAACATTTTATACACACTGCTTTAGAAATAGTATTGTGATTTTTATTTCAAGTAAATTATATATTCACAGACCTTCAAGAAGTTTATTCTGGGAAATTAAATTCCTTCTGAACATTGTTACTATAGTAAATAGGCCTCTAATTTCTAATTTGCATATCAAAACTGAAGGTATTCAATATAGTTTAATGATTCTTACTACTAGTCAAATTGCCTTTCAGTCCATAGTCCAAAAGAATATTACTTCTCACTCAGTCTTGGGAAAAGGTAACCCAGGGACCCCTTGCCCTAGACTCTGTCTTCTGCAACTACAGTGACCTCTCCCTTGCTACACTTCTCTAGTTCTCTAGTTAACCATCATGAAAGATGGAAATTGTCACTTTTTTTGGAGAGCAGAGGAAATGTGATGTGTACTGAATACAGGCATACTGGAAAGTCTGAAAAATATTAGGATAGATAAATCTGAAGATCATAATACTACATAGAGTTCCTGAGATTGTAGTCTACTTAAATTTTAGTGTATAATTCTAGGACAAAATTATAAATGAAGATGAGAGTGGGAAAATAAAAGATGAATTTGCAGATTATATTAGATTCTTTAAATCTATTCATACTAGGTAGACTCTCAGATTAAATATGGAGAATATTTTCTCCTATAGCAAGATATAGATAGAGAATTTTTACTGTTATCATTATTTTCTTCCTTTTGAAAAGAATAATTATTTTCTTCTTAAATAATGATCTGGGAAACTCAGATGAGGGCTATAATTTTATAACATCCCATTAAATGCCAACCAGCTATTTCATTTAATCCTTGTAATAATCTTATTAGGTATATATTATAAGACACTTAATATAAGAAAAATAAATTTAAAACCACTTGCTACAGATATTTCCTTTTTGTTATCTATCTTAGACACTCTTCCATAGCTATATTTTTTCACCTATCATGTACAAGAATAAAGTTTTAAAAAAAATACACCCATTATGGATTGGTGTTCTCTATATCCTTTCATGAATTGTGTGGTTCAAAGTTCATAGGCTGGTAACTATTAATAAATTTGCCCTGCTCTAATAGAAGAGGAACTTTTAGCAGTCTCAAAAGTGAGCTTTCTAATGTTATGGTAGTGTGCATGTGTGTGTGTGTGTGTGTGTGTCTAGACTTGAAAACAGTTTAATGATTTTTTTCTTTAGAGAAGTAATTTTTGGAAAAATGGAGATTATCTTACTAGGCTAGGATGGTGCTAAAGGGAAGAGAATAATGTCTTATTTATTTATTTATTTATTTTTTAAAGATTTTATTTATTTATTTGAGAGAGAGAGCAGGAGAGGGGGGAGGGTCAGAGGGAGAAGCAGACTCCCTGCCGAGCGGGGAGCCCGATGCGGGACTCCATCCTGGGACTCCAGGATCATGACCTGAGCCGAAGGCAGTCGCCTAACCAACTGAGCCACCCAGGTGCCCAATGTCTTATTTAATAATGAATTAACAGTGCCTAACACAGTGGCCATCATTGCATGAGAAATGAATAAACACTTTTTGAATTAATAATAATAATGATCAGGTCGGTGGAGGGGATAACACTTTATAATGAAGGAGAGGGCAACAAATATATATTTAAACAAAAGCAGTATAAAACTGTGTCCGTTGTTATTTACTGTAAGGGCAAATAGAATTATAACAGTGGTTTCTACACTATTTCAGTACTTTCATTTTTATTACTAAAGGGGACTCTAAAACACTAAACAATTAGCGTATATTTGGCACGCACATTTTAAGAAAGAGGCAATGACGTGCAACATATTTAAAAATATTTTTCATTGTATTTGTTAAAATTTAGTTTAAAAGTCTTCACATTTAAATTCATAAATTTTAGTTACATTAAAAATAAAAGTTCCAATAAATAAATAAATAAATAAAAATTCCATCCATCGTCTGTCTATCTCTTTATTTACTCAAACATACATACATACATATACATACATGTATCTTCTATATGTTGTTGTTTTTTACTGAGCACCTATTATGTGCCATATGTCTTGTTCGAAGTGATAATGATGTGGCACAAAGAGAAAAAAAAAAGGAAGAAAAAGAAAAAAGAAAAAAAAAACGTAAACCAAAATCCATGTCTTCATTGAGCTTACATTTTTGAAGTGAGGGGTAGAAATTAACATTTGACAAGTAAATGAGTATATCAGATGATGAAAACATCTAAGGAGATAAAGATCAGGGCAGGAAGGCAGGGAATTTCGAAGGGAAGGGAGTTGATATTTAAGTAGTCTGCATGACCAAGCTCCAGTGATAATGTGGCACTTCAGCCATGTCCAGAAGGAAGCAGAAGCATATGCTGTTCAGGTATATGGGTCGGTGCCCCAGGCAGAAGGAATAGAAAAGCAAAGGTCCTGAGGCATGATCAACTTTGGAATATTTAAGGGGCCAGACAGCCTGGAGCCGAGTCAGTAAAGGGGGCCAGAGCTGGTGAGCTCAGGGAGGCAGCAGCACCAGGTTCCTCATTAGATCTTACAGGTCAGTCCAGGAAGAGTTCGTTTTTATTCAAATGAATGGGAAGTCATTGGAGGATGTGAAACATTGGTGTGATGGCATCTGACATATATTCTAAGAACATTCGGGCAACAGTGTTAAGAATAAACAAACAGAAGAGAGCAAGGTAGAAAAAAACAAACACTAGGAGGCTGTGGCAGTAAAGCAGGTAAGAGATGATGTAAGCTTGCACCAGGAGTGTGGCTAGGTGGAGCGTTCCTAGGGAATAGATTTTTCTCAGAGCTCACAGTTCTTTTTTTCCTTTCCTAGACTATCTATGTTTTATAAAGGACTGTCCTTTCTTTGCCCCCCAAAGATTACATGTTCCTCTTCTTCTCCTTCTTCTTCTACTTCTTCTTCTTCTTCTTCTTCCCCTCCTCCCCCACCCCCCGGGCTTATTCACTGATAAAGGATACTCACATAATTTAAGTCATGCTCAGGTGTTAATGGGATACTCCTCCCAAATAAAATAACTGATAATTCATCAAGATTTAGTAAAGAACCATGTTTTCCCCAGTGTTTTTAAAAATTTGGTCAGTGAGGGGCGCCTGGGTGGCTCAGTTAGTTAAGTGACTGCCTTCGGCTCAGGTCATGATCCTGGAGTCCCTGGATCGAGTCCCGCATCGGGCTCCCTGCTCGGCAGGGAGTCTGCTTCTCGCTCTGACCCTACCCCCCTCAGGTGCTCTCTCTCTCTCTCTCTCTCATTCTGTCTCAAATAAATAAATAAAATCTTTAAAAAAAAAAAGTTTAAAAAGAATTAAAAAAAATTTGGTCAGTGAACATACATAGTCCTTTTTTTTTTTTTAAAGATTTTATTTATTTGACAGAGAGAGAGATAGCGAAAGCAGGAACACAAGTGGGGGGAGTGGGAGAGGGAGAAGCAGGCTTCCCGCGGAGCGGGGAGTCCGATGCGGAGCTCGATCCCAGGACCCTGGGATCATGACCTGAGCTGAAGGCAGACGCTTAACAACTGAGCCACCCAGGCGCCCCATACATAGTCCTTTATCACTCTTTAGGGATTGCCAAAACTCTTAAGGGCAGTGCAAGCAGTCACAACCTGGGGCATTTGTCCCTCTTTAAATAAAAACAATCCTCTTTGTTTTATAAATTGGGCTCTGCATAAGTCTACATATCTGAAGAGCATCTAATGTTAAAAAATTATTTTTTAATACAACTATTGCAGTCTGAGGGTAAATTTAACTTAGAAAAGTTCAGGCATGTTGGCAGGATAAAATACGGGTTATTTCTGAGAGAACGGATCCTCTTATTTTTTGACTCCCTCTCACGTGCTACCTGATGTTACTATGCATATATTATTATGTATATGATGAAGTTTGATCCTAATGGAATAGTACTGAATACATGCCAAATTATGTCCTTTTTGAGGGATGATTTCTGAAGAGTTTATCATTTGGATTCTGAAGGAAAGAAAAATTAATTAAAATTTAAAAGTCAGCTTAGTCATCATATATTTCATTCATATGACAAATGTTTATTGAGCCCTATCAAATTGTCAAGTGCAGTGGCAGGGAATGAAGATACAAATATGAATGCATATAGCCTAGTAAGTAGATAAAATTGTAGCAAACAATTCTGAAAATTAAGTACTATAATAATAAGTAACAAAATACTAATACTAATAATAACCAATAGTATTAATACTGTAATACAGCCATGTGCAGTATCCCATGGGAGCACAAAGCATCTTACTGATTGAGAAAATAGAATATCTAGCCAGAAATTTATTGTAGTTTTTTAAATATTTGCAAATATGACTTGCCTAGTATTTAAATTATAATACTTATAAAGGATTATGTGCAGTTTTCCTATTTGTATTTTGGTCTAGAGGCAATATTACAGATTGGGAACTTCACAGGCTTTGAAATCAAACCATGATCCAAATCCTTCTCTGCTACTTACTAACTGCAATGGTTTGGACAATGGTCTAATTTTTTGAGTCTCCGCTTCCTCGTATGCATAATGGACATTAATGAGGGAGGCCTAGTCCATTAGATTTTTGTGCGGACCAAATAAAACCTGTGAACCAACTAGCACTTTGCTGGTGCTTAATAAGTGGACATGTTTATACTTATTTTGAAATTATTTGTATATTTAACCTCATCTTAATGTAGACAGAGTTTTGGAAATAAAGCTTTTAGTAGTTGATCTTGGCAACTTTCACAAACATTTTATAAAAAGTACAACTTGCTATACATTTGAGTATTCAAAATATATGATTCCTGATGAATCACAGCCCTGCTTTTCTGGGGACCTAGTGGCTTTGCAAGTAAATGACAAAAATTGACAATTGATCTTTTATATAGTTTTATTGCAGGAATGGCCAGGATTCATAAATGTCTATATATAAGATATATTCTAAAATCATTTCAAGTAGGAGAAATATATTAAAAATCCTTGTTTCAGTTGATAAATCACTTAAGTTAATTTTACTTTCTCATATGAGTGGGAAGGATAATGAGAAGTTAATGAATAAATAAAGTAATTTAGAGATTTCAAAAACTATTATTGGCATTGAACTATGAGGAATTAAGAGAAATCTGGTGCACTAAGTAAATTCCTGACAATGCAAGTGAAACAATAATTTTACTAAGGAAATTCGAAGCTATTTTGCCAGTTATGAAACTTGTCCTTTAATATTTATTGAACCGTATTCATGGAATTTACATATATTAACCACCAGATTTGATGCATTATGAGACATCACTGTGTTTTTATTTGTAGAAAAATTCTAGTCAAATGAAGAAAGTATGTGTGCTAGTCAAACTGCTGGTTTTGCATAAGAATGTTAATCTTTTTTCATCAAAAAATTTTAAAAACGTAATTTGCTTTGAAGAAACAAATTTTCAATAAATGAATGTTCCTTCACTTACCAAAATTGTTTGAATGAATAGAATAGACTACTAGAAAAATTTACATTACCGGATAGACTTCACATTTCCTCTTTCTAGATTCTTGCCTGAAGAGTCTAAGATTGACACTTACATCCAACAGAACAAGCTTACCAGAAGACTCATTCATTATTTCTGATCTACTGCTACAAATCTATACTTCTATATAAGCATTGAAAATCCAGACTATGGATTTCTAACACTCACAAAAATGTCTAGCCATGCAGACTAATTGAAACCATAGGGTATTTCAATCAATCGATCAATTAGTATTGAGAATTGGCTGTGTACTTAGCCCCATGCAGTGAAGGGTATAAAGACTTATCTTAGTAGAAAACACACACAGGAAGAAAGATTTTACATTATGACTATCCCACAACATAAAATGTTTTAAACATTTTTCAAATTCTTATATGTACATACAGGTTTTGCAGCTATTTTTTTCACAATTATTTCACATGCCTGTTTTCCAAACATGCAAAAAGGAAGCAGAGAGACGCCGAGTTAGCAATCACACAATTACCCAGACTCCTGGTAAGCCATGCCTGAGTCTATTTCTTTGTTAACAAGAGAGAATTCTATAGGTTATAGAGAGTTGTAAAATTTTAATTTTCATATGCAACATAACTCCTAAAGTTGCCTATTTCCTTCGCATTAGTTGTGTGTCACTAACCCATTTTAAAGCTTCCTTTCCTTTGCTGTGGGTAGTGTTTTCTAATAAAGCCATAGAAGAAAGCAGTTATTGCAATGTGAATGAATCATTTCCTATTCAAACACATAATGTGTGCATATGTATGTGTGTATATATACCTGCATGAAAACACAGGGGGTATGAAAGGATTCAAGTTGTCGAGAACAATATAGTCAATGACATTAAAGTGAAAATGAATAGTTGGACATTTATTTCTTTTTGATAGAGAGTAGGTTAGCTTATGTGGTAAACAACATTTATTAGACGTTAAAACATAGTTTCAAAACTTTAAGTGGAGTCAACTTACGGAAGTCATTGAATTCCACACGTATGCAATTTTTACATTGTTGTTATTTTATTATTGCTATTGATGTTAGGATATTTTGGGGGTGTCATTGACACATACAACCTCTAAACTTTCAATAGGATATTCGAACAGAAGACAAAGGAGAAGGAAATTTCAAGATGAGGGTGATAAATAGTTTCAATGATGTCACAATTACAATAAGTAAATGAACTTATCAATAAGAAAAGACCTACTCATGATCTCCAACAAAACAAGCAATTTAAGTAATGTGCCACTTAGTTAGACCAAGACTGTCCAATATTGAAATAAATAAATTTCTTATGTTCCACATATGAGTGAAACCATATGATAATTGTCTTTCTCTGCTTGACTTATTTCACTTAGCATAATACCCTCCAGTTCCATCCATGTCGATGCAAATAGTGGGAAAACTCAGTGGGAAGAAATCAGAGAGGGAGACAAACCATGAGAGACTCTGGACTCAGGGAAACAAACTGAGGGTTACAGAAGGGAGGGGGGTAGGGGCATGGGGTAACCGGGTGATGGGTATTAAGGAGGGCATGTGTTGTGATGAGCACTGGGTTATGTTATACACGACTAATGAACACTACATTAAAAACGAAGGATGTACTATATGCTGGCTAACTGAACATAAAAAAAAATAATTTAAAAAAAGGAAATAACTAAATTTCTAATAATAATTTAGACTGTTAGGTAGACATGATTAAATATTTGACTTAGTGTTATTTAATTGTTGGAATCTATTCAATCATGGAACAAATATCGAGCACTTATAATGTGCACTGTGAAAGGGGTTCGCATTGTCCACACAGAGCTTATACTTGTGGAGAAAAGGTATAAACGACCAAATGAACTAAAACACAAACTAAACATTTTAAGTGTTATGAAGTGATCAATGTGGTGAGATAGCAAATGGCATTGCACATTCTTTATATAGAATTATATAGAATTCTTAAAGAAGTGTTCCCCACAAATTTGACATTAGAACCCACCCAGAGAATAGAAGAGATGTACATAGCACATGGATGAAGAGATAGAGAAGAGATAGAATGCAAAAATGGAAGAAAACAATCAACATGAGGGCAAGGGAAAGAGCAAACCAGAGAGAGAATGGCTGCTGGAAGTCACTTCAGCAGCAAAATGCAGTGGGAACTGGAGGAACATAAAGGCCACTGTTTGCGAGTGTGGGTGAGGAAGAGAGGTCCAGAGATGGTATAATTCACAGTATAGAGTTTCAAGTTTAATTGTACCTACAGTGGAAAGTTAGTGAAGGCTTTTAAGCAGGGAGATAATGTGTAATTTAAGATTTTTTAAAAAGTTACCTTGATTAGATTGGAAAAAATGCACAAATCAAAAGAATCAGATAGATCATTGAGGAATATTTTCTTCCCCAACAGAAAGACTCAATAATGTCAACAAGGATCATTCAGTAATAAATTTTGGAAATAAAAAACTGAGCAGTATTAAACTTGCTTTCACAGAGTAGTTCCATTTTAATTTAATTTAGGAATTGTATCATCTTACTAAGTGATGTAAATTCCAGTGCTGGGTTTTGTATTTTTAAAACACTTTCACATGTTTTCTCACTTTATAAATCATGTTGGTTCTCAAGAAGAAAACAGGGCTCTACACTCTGATAGTAAAGCTGAGATCTGAATGACAAGGGAAAGCAAACCACAGAGAAAGCAAGAAGAAAAAGAAATGTTAGATGCAAACATCCTGGGTGTTTGGGTGAGGAGACTGCTTGGCATATTAATTGAATTGAAAGGATATTGTGGGAAGAAGTAATTTTGAAACACAGAACAGGTAGTTAGTACCTTTTTAGATGATTAACCTAAAGGTTAAAACAATGATGTAACCTATACAAATTTTTATTAGTCTCTAGCATTTTCAGAATTCAGATATAGATCTTTTGAAAATGCCATAGCACACGGATCCCTTCCTGAAAATATTAAGGTGAAATATTCATAACCAACAACACTGTATCCCAAGTAAAACTATAGATTTTAAACTTAATGTTATCAGTGTAGAAGGTCTATTAACATGCACCCCAGAAACTGTACCTGGGTGATTTCTACAATTTTACTCTTTCACCAGTCTAGCTCCAAGTACCTTGAAGATTAACTCACTTTTACTGTCTTCTGCTTATCTAGTATTCTGCATTTCACCTGCAGTTTGCACTTCCTGAGCGCGAAGTTTGTGATTTTTCTAACATTAAGTATAGTTAATCCATTTTATCCTATGATTTAACTTCAGAAAGTTACACGGTTCTGAGTAAAGTATGATTGTAAATACACAAGAATTCCTGAAAATTAACTTAATAAAACATTTAATGTTGTCCAAATATCTACTTTCTTTTATAGGATCTACAATAAATATTAGCTTGGAGAAAAAAATAAGATTCATAAAAAATAGAAACTCTCCATAAGTAAAAAATGGCGTTTTTTAAAAATGTGTAGAATGAAAAACAAAATATCTGCATATTTTTATAAAACTGTGGTATCTATGATTTGGGATTCTTTCAAAACAGTATATTGAAAAGAATCAAATTGGGGAAAGTCCAGAAAGTAGAAACAAATAACAAACAAGAAAAGTTCTCAAGAGGAGAGATACACTGATGGATCGTCAATCTTGACTATTTTTGAGGAGCATGATCAAAATCTATCCAAAGTAAAATGACACAGACAGAGCTTATTCTTGGAGCAGCCAGACCTGGTTTTGAATTCCAACACTGGCACTTATTAACTCTGCCAACCTGACATTGTTTCAAAACCTCCCAGAGACCCTGTTTCCGAATCTGTAAAATGATTTTGGGGAAAATAAATTAAATTACATCTTTTATCATAAGTCCTAGCATACAAAAGATACTCAACAAATATTAACCTGTCTTTCTACATCCTTTATCTCAGTTGAGGTGGTTCACCATAAATGTGCTACTATTTAATATATAAAGTATGAAACTTTTAGTCAATAATTAAATTATGAAAATCAGATAGTATAGATGGAAAATATTACTGCTATTTAAATATTAAGATAATGCGTTAATGTCCATAAGTTATAAGGAAAAATTGGATATTTTGAAGTTGACTTTAAAGAATAATCATGCACTTAACAATGGAGTTTTTAATAGCAGGTTATTACATTAATTAATGGTGACGTGTGATGAGATTTATGTTATCAGAAGTTTTGTTCATTGATCATAGTTATCAGGGTGAATCTTGAGAGTGATTGTGAAGAATGTGCAAAGTTTCATTTACTATTGAAAATATTACCAAATTTTAATATTACCCATATTCGCTTTATATGACCTGCGCCAAGAATCACTTGGGGAAGTCAGTGGCCAGATGGTGAAGGTTCAAACACTGTCACTCTCCCAGACTAGAGAAGGTCTGAAGATGCCTCTGATAGGTAATAGCCCTATCGTCTGTCTGAGGTACCCAAATGGCAATCTTTTGGGTGATAGAAGAGATTGCAAATATATTGTGTTAAAACAGTAAGAATTCATCACTAAATAAGGGGGAATACGTATCAAAAAAAGAAACCTAGGGAGAAAGCATTTATTAGCACATAGAAAATCCTTCTCATAATAAATATTTAACTCAGTGCCTGAGGTTGTCACCAAGGATCCCCTTTGTTGAATTCTTATATTTATTTAAGATCACAATATTTAAAGAATATATAATTTTGGTTATTTGCAATCTGCAGTCAAATTGCTGAAATGTCATCTGAGTATGTTAAAGACAAGAGGTAGGCATTTTGAAAATAAGTTTTTCTTTGATAAAATACAAACAGAATTGAATTTATTTCATTAATTTAGTTTGTAAGAAATATATTTAAAGACACAATGTTAAATCCAGTGAAAAGCATTTGTTATTGAATTTCATATGTCATTTTTGTTCCCATTCTTTCCTTAGCACTTAAAGAAGATATAAATAACATATTTTTCCTGTATGATTTTCTGCTTTTGTACATTAGCAAGTAACCACCATTTCCCAAAGAAACATTGGTGGGGGGTCTCAGCTCTTTCCTTTCCAAGACATTAAATAATTTATAATGTTTCTGTTTCATACTAGTGTCAAACCCCGTTCTAGATGCTTTAGTGGAGTTTACATCCTAGTGGGAAAAGACAAACAAGCAAATAAATAAGTAAACAATGTCATGGGGATTTAATTATTATGTAGGCAAATGAAGTAAGTGAAGAACTAGAGAATGTTGGGGGAGCTGCAACAATTACTTTAGATAATATGGTTAGAGAAAGTCTCTCTGATCAAAGGACATTTGAGGAAGAGGCCCGAATAAAGAGGTGGGAGGGCAAGAGGGAGGCTCGCAGTTACCAGGGCAATAGGCATCAGGGCAGAAAAAAGGCAAGTGAAAAGCCTCCAAGGCATGTGTTTGGCATGTTAGAGCAACAATAAATGGGGTAGAAAAATAATTAAATGGACGACTCAATTAACTGTTATCCCTAGTGACAGAAAATCTCAGCAACACTCTGTCTTCTTGTCTTTGTTTTGTTTTGTTTTTGCTTTTGTTTGTGGTTGTTGTAATTCCCCTCTACCCTAGAATCTGCCTTTCCCCAAGTCCCACCATCTCATTCACTCTTTTTTTTTTCTTCTCACATTCTAGGGCTGGAATTATATCGCTGCCATCTACCTTCCTATACTAATGGTGTGGTCTAGCTGTTACACAAAGTTCCCTTAGGTTCTTGCTACTCTGCCTTCACCATGCACTGTGATTGCTAAGAAAACAAGTTTATGTTTATAGGCACATAGATATGTTTTGCTTGCAAAGCTGCTAGTCTATTTCATTTCATTTAAAATATTATTGAATTCTTATTTATCCTCTGTGATGTTAAATTCTTGGACAATGTACCTAACTGGATTTTTTGGTGTTTTTGTATCTTGGTTTCTTTTTGCATTCATTTCATTTTAATTCAGTGGTGTGTTCAGAAAATATGAGTTTCTCTTCAGCACAATGTTGTATTTTTTTCATATATATTTTATTCCCTCCTCTTACAACGTCAATTAGTCAGTTATAAATTATGGGTGTTTCACTATTCACAGCTAAACTTTTAGAGCATACACTGCCAAATTACACTAATTTTTTCAAATTATCTCTCTAACTCATTAAATTGTTCCCTATCTTTGTATCCTCTGCTTTCCTGCCAATTGATAGCATATGCAAAAATAGAGAGTGGTATAATAAGGTCTCATGTACCCATCACCTGAATTTCATTATCCTATTCATGGATCTTTTTTCACATCTACTTACATTTACATTATTCACCTACTCTCCTGTGGATTATTTTGAAGGAAATCACAGATATTATATTATTTCATGTACAAATATCTATTAATGTACATCTAAAGAATAAGATTTTTTTAAGTATAAGAAGTGAATACACCTGAAACCATAAAACTCTTAAAAGAAAACATAGTAAACTCCTTGACATCAGTCTTGGCAATGACTTTTTTTTTTTTTAAGATTTATTTCTTTGGGGGTGTGGAGTGCAGAAGGAGAGAGAATCCAAGAAGACTCTGCACTGAGCCCAGAGCCCTACTCAGGGTTTGATCTCACAAGCCGGAGATCACGACCCTGACATCATGACCCTGAGATCACAATCTGAGCCAAAACCAAGAGTTGGAGACTTAACTGACTGTGCCACCCAGGCACCCGTCTTGAGATGATTTTTTTGGACCTGACACCAAATGTAAAAATGAACAAGTGGACTAATAAACTAAAATGTTTCTGCACAGCAAAGGAAACTATCAACAAAATTGAATGGGAGAAAATGTTTGCAAATCATATGTCTCATAGGAGTTAATATCTAAATATCATATCTAAAATATATAACTATCTAAAATATATAAAGAACTCATACAACTTAAGAGCAAAAAAACTCAATCCAATTTAAAAATGGACAGAAGATCTGCATAGACATTATTTCAGAGAAGACATACACATGGCCAACAGGTACATGAAAAAATGCTCAACATCACTAATCATCAGGGAAATGCAAATCAAAACCATAATGAGATATCACCTCACACCTGTTAGAATGGTTATTATGAAAAAAACAAGAAATAACAAGTGTTGGTGAGGATGTGAAAAAAAGGGAACTCTCATACAGTGTTGGTAGGAATGCAAATTGTTGCAGCCACTATGGAAAATAATATGGCGTTTCCTCAAAAATTAAAAATAGAACTATCATATGATCCAGCACTTCTTGATATTTATCCAAAGAAAAAGAAAACACTAACTCAAAAAGATATATGCACCCTGATGTGCAATGCAGCATTATTTACAATAACTAAGATATGGAAAAAAAAAAACCTGTGTCCATTGATGGATGAATGGATAAAAAAATGTGGTATGTATTTACAGTGGAATATTATTCAGCTACAAAGAAGAATGAAATCTTGCCATTTATGACAACATGGATGGAACTTGAGGACATTAGCTAAGTGAAATAAGTCAGAGAAAGACAAATACCATAAGATCTCACTCATATGTGGAATCTAAATGAAAAAAAAAAAAAAAAAAGAAGCTCATAGATACACAGAATAGTTTGGTGGTTGCCAGAGACAGGATGTTGGGGGATGGGCAAAATTAGTGAAGAGGGTCAAAAGGTACAAAATTCCAGTTGTAAAATAAATAAGTCCTGGGGATGTAATGCACAGCATGGAAACTATATTAATAATATTATATTGCATATTTGAAAGTGGTTAAGAGAATAAATCCTAAAAGTTCTCATCACAAGAAAAAATTCTAACTATGTGTGGTGATGGGTGTAAACTAAACTTACTATGGTGATCATTTCACGATATATACAAATATCAAATCATTATGTTACACACTTGAAACTAGTATAATACTATCTGTCAATTATATTTCAGTAAAAAAATAAACTGAATACCATTATCAAGCAAAAAAATAAACAATAGGATCACATATTCAATGAGTATTCAAATCAACCAGGTTGCCAAGGTTTCTTCGTTTAAATTGGGACTCAAGCAAGATTCAGGCCATTTTAAGTTTTAAATATTGATGCTCATATTTTAAATTCCTAAGATCCATATTTTACAAGTTTGGACATTAATTATCTTTATTTACTACTCTTTTTTGTCATCTTGTTTCCTTAAAATTTGGTTGAGATTTTGTCTTTTAGGTGATGTTGATTTTTCTGAAATGTAGGTGATGTCTGCTCAGATGACAAATGATGTTTCATTGGTGTGAGAATCCCTGTTTGTCTCCCTTGTCAATTAGTTGCAGATACTGATTCCAGAAATACCTCTATTGATGTGGGGTAGGGTGGGGTATGCTGCTTTTTATGATGTGCAGGTGGACTTCTGAGTTTCATGGTTCCACATTCTTCCTAGACATTACTCATTATTGGAATACTTGCCCTACCTCAATTACTCCCAAACCCCACTCTTGAGAGGGGTTATGGGGGTGAATGGAGAGAAGGTGCAAATACGGCTACTTTCTTTAGCTGAGGACATGTGGTATAAAGAGGAGAGGAAGTGGCCAAATCTTCTGGTTCTATTAGTTCAGGTTCATGATTAGTCATCCTGATAATTACATGAAGGACCTCCCTGGGTTTATTTAATCTTTTGAATATATGCTTGAAGCATACCTATAAATCCCCCCCCCCACCATCACCACAATTAAACACTCCTATCAAGTGTTAAGATCTGGTTGTCTCTGGTCATTGTAAGTTCATCCTCTTTCTGCCTTTTGAGTATTTTTTGAAGTTTATTTCCTGTTCATGATACTTTATAAGCACAATAATAGATATGCATACATAAACACAAAGACACATGTTATTTAGATATATCTATATGTACCTATACATCTATATCTACATAGATAATTTTCTATCACTCTCTTATGGTATAAAAGAAATGCTGCATACATGTGTTCCCGCTGATTCATGGTAGGACAAAATGTAGGCAGAACACTCAATCTGAACTATTGATTCAATTCATTGTTCATTTATTTCTTACCTTACATTAAGTCATGTTAATTAATATATACAATGTCTCTTTCTGTCTATATCATCTATCTATCTATCTATCTATCTATCTATCTATCTATCTATCTATC
>NC_058405.1:36347053-36352037 GCF_002201575.2 Neomonachus schauinslandi | reverse complement strand
ATCTATCTATCTATCTATCTATCTATCTATCTATCTATCTATCTATCTACCTATCTACCTATTGAGCAAGTTTAAGGTCCAAAACTGAAATTAGAAAAAAAAATCCAATTTGTATAATTTAATGATTTATCTTCTACTTTATGTCATCTGATTCTTTCTACCAATTACATACGCTTCAACTTTTAAAATAGTATGACCTAAGGAGACAAAAATTGTTCAAAGTAGGAGATCTACATCCTATTAACTATGTCATTTAAGTGAGAGTATTACTAGCTGTTCTTTAATCAATGAGGTCAAAAGCAAACTCTTAATATGAGTATTTCCAATCATGGTAAGATGTTGATAATGTCCTTTAATTCAGTCTTAATTATTAAATATTCATGGACAAGAGTACGGATAATTGTCCATGTAAATAGTCATAATAAATTGGCTTTGTATTCTAGAAATAAACTAACAGAGATATATGAACGTTAAAGTTTATGAGCATGATCTCTATGATATTCATTTCATACAAGGAATTTTTAAAGGTATTGGGAATATTGGTATTAGAAAACAGAAGAAAAAGAAATATCCCTTATGTCACCTCTCCCAACACAGACTTGCACTAAATATCTGGAGGTCTATCATATGAAAATAAAGGATTTTGCCTTGCCTCACAGAGCAATTTAAAATTTTGTGGAGGGGTTTAAAGAGTGCACACTTCAAGCCATTAATAATAATAACTTATTCAAAAGCAATACTGCTAAATAATGAAACATTTTTTTTTTATGAAGTAGTGAGTTTGGGTTTTTAGTTATCCAAACAAAGGTTAAATTGTTACATATTTATGCCATTATAGATAGAATTCTTGATTTAGGAGGATGTGTGGTAGGTGGGTGAGCTAGCACCCTTTCTTACATTAAGATACTTTGATTTCATTGGTTATATTTTATTAAATTACATATAAATTAGGCTAGAGGCAAGTTAGTATTGAAAAATGTTTATAAGAGGTTAACATAAATTGAGAAATTGCCTTTTACCATATTTTTGCTTATATCATTTACAAATTTAGACATTTAAAGGTTGATCTACCTGGCAATTTTTTCTCTCATCTCATAAATCCACTAATTGCTTTGTTGCCTGTTCTAATGGTTATTAAGTAAAAAATGGGCTTCTGGAATAACACAGCTGGGGTCCACTTTACCAAGATTCTTTTTAGCTGTTGGATAGCTACATGATGTTCACAACCACTGTTCTCTCTGAATATTAGTGCTCCATAACAGCCTTTTACAATTTAATTCATTTGCTTCCTTCACTTGACTCTATGAAAGAAATAAAAAACTCTTAAGCTGTGTTTATACTAAGGAAGAGAGGGTAGGTGTGGTGGTGGAGAGAATAAACACCTTACTTTAGAAGTAACAAGATTTATGGGCCCATTTAATTTGTATTGACTTGAATATAAATATTAAAAAAGCAAGAATCACAGTAGTAAATTTCAAAGATTCAGATATTGATTCAGATAGAAATTCATAACTCAAAGGGCTAACATTTATATACTGTGATAAGTGATACCAATTGGCATAGTTTTCCTTCTTGCAAAAATTCAGTCTTGTGAATATTGTTTCTATATTCTAATATTGAAATTCTCTTTCCCAATGCCCTAAAAATCTTTTGTACATATATTTCTTTCAGATGTCTAAGGCATTTGTGTATGAAATACTGCCTTAAAATGATAGATATGGCCCCAAGAAAGAGTTCTTAGGGCTGTCTAGATTATATTTTTTCCCAATCAGTGCATTATGTTTCAGAAAGTCAAATGTATTGAATATGCCAATATAATGGTCATTTATCACATTATTAATTTAAAATATATTAGTGATTTTCAACATAAAGTTTTACTTGAAGGATCAGTGTATTGTTAATAGAGTTAAAAATGTTATCATACTTGGATTATAAATTGTTAGAGTAAGAAAAACAAAATCAGTGCTTGTAATTTACTCTGTGTGTGTGTGCAATATACTTTCACTAATACAGGAAACAAGTAAATGTTTCTCTCTTGGATACACTCAAGTTTTTCTTTCTAATACTATTTCCTCTGTGGATATATACCCAAGATGAAGATCTCCTTTAGTCAATGTATTTAATATAAGATAATGGAATAAATTTAACTGATAGACTTAACGTTTTCAAATTCCTTTACCTGAGAAAATCTATAATTAGATGTGGTCTTTTACATGATAAGTGAATATGTTAAATATGTGTAAGTGTGTCGGATGTTTAAAATACATTTAGAATATTTTTTTAAATTCAAATTAGTTAACATATAGTATAGCATTGATTTCAGGAGTAAAATTTAGTGATTTATCACTTACGTATAACACCCAGTCTCTTCCCAACAAGTGCCTTCCCTAATGCCCATCACCCATTAAGCACATCCCCCCACACTCCTCCCCTCCAGCAACCCTCAGTTTGTTCTCTATAGTTAAGAGTCTCTTATGGTTTGCCTCCCTCTCTGTTTTTATCTTATTTTATTTTTCCTTCCCTTCTCCTATGTTCATCTGTTTTGTTTCTTAAATTCCACATATGAGTGATCATATGATATTTGTCTTTCTCCAACTTACTTATTTCGCTTAGCATAATACCCTCTAGTTCTATCACCATTGTTGCAGATGGCAAGATATCATTCTTTCTGATGGCTGAGTAATATTCTATTATATTGTATATAAGATATTCCTAGGTATCATATACTGATCATACACACACACACACACACACACACACACACACACACACCACATCTTCTTTATCCATTCATCTGTCCATGGACACTTGGGCTCTTTCCATATCTGGCTATTTTTGATAGTACTGCTATAAACATTGGGGTGTGTGTGCCCCTTCAAATCAGCATTTTTGTATCCTTTGGATAAATACCTAGTAGTTCAGTTGCTGGATAGTAGTGTAGTTCTATTTTTAACTTTTTGAGGAACCTCTATACTGTGTTCCAGAGTAGATGCACCAATTTGCATTCTCACCAACATCGCAAGTGTTCCTCTTTCTCTGCATCCTTGCCAACATCTATTGTTTCCTGAGTTGTTAGTTTTAGCCATTCTGACAGGTGTGAGTGGTATCTCATTGTGGTTTTGATTTGTATTTCCCCGATGAGAAGTGATGTTGAGCATTTTTTCATGTGTCTGTTAGCCATTTGTATGTCTTCTTTGGGAAAATGTCTGTTCATGTCTTCTGCTCATTTCCTAAATGGATCATTTATTTGTTGAGTGTTGATTTTGATGAGTTCTTTATAGATTCTGGATACTAGCCCTTTATCTGATATATCATTTGCAAATATCTTCTCCCATTCTGAAGGTTACATTTTAGTTTTTTTATTGTTTCCTTCGCTGTGCAGAAGCTTTTTATCTAGATGAGGTCCCAATAGTTCATTTTTGCTTTTGCTTCCCTTACCTCCAGAGACGTGTCTAGTAAGAAGTTACTGTGACCAAGGTCAAAGAGGTTGCTACCTGTTTTCTTCTCTAGGATTTTGATGGTTTTCTGTCTGGCATTTAGGTCTGTAATCCATTTTGAATTTATTTTTGTGTATGGTGTAAGAAAGTGGTCTTGTTTTATTCTTCTGCATGTGGCTATCCAGTTTTCCAAAAACCATTTGTTAAAGAGACTTTATCCATTGGATATTCTTTCCCGCTCTATCAAAGATTAGTTGACCATATAGTTGTGGGTCCATTTCTGGGTTTTCTACTCTGTTCCATTGAACTATGTGTCTGTTTTTGTGCCAGTACCATACTGTCTTGATGATTACAGCTTTGTAATACAGCTTGAAGTCTGGGATTGTGATGCCTCCTGCTTAGCTTTTCTTTTTCAACATTACTTTGGCCATTCAGTGTCTTTACTGGTTCCATTCAAATTTTGGGATTGTTTGTTCTAGTTCTGTGAAAAATGCTGTTGTTATTTTGATCAGGATTGCACTGAATGTGTAGATTGCTTTGGGTAGTATAGACATTTTAACAATATTTGTTCTTCCAATCCATGAGCATGGAATGTTTTTCCATTTCTTTGTGTCTTCTTCCATTTCTTTCATAAGTGTTCTATAGTTTTCAGTGTACAGATCTTTTACCTCTTTGGCTAGGTTTATTCCTAGGTATCTTATGGTTTTTGATGTAATTGTAAATTGGATCGATTCCTTGATTCTCTTTCTGCTGCTTCATTTTTGCTCTATAGAAATGCAACAGATTTATGTACATTGATTTTATATCTTGTGACTTTGCTGTATTCATGTATCAATTTTAGCAAGTTTTTGGTGGAGTCTTTCATGCCATCTGTGAAGTGTAAATGTTTGACTTCTTCCTTGATGATCTGGATGCTTTTTATTTCTTTTTGTTGTCTGATTGCTGAGGCTAGGACTTCCGATACTATGTTGAACAACAGTGGTGAGAGTGGACACCCTGTCATGTTCCCAACATTAGGGGAAAAGTTCTCAGAATTTCCCTACTGAGGATGATATTAGCTGTGGGTCTTTCATATATGGCGTTTGTGATGTTGAGGTATGTTCCTTCTATCCCTACTTTCCTGAGGGTTTTTATCAAGAAGAGATGCTATATTTTGTCAAATGCTTTTTCTGTTTCTATTGAGAGGATCTAGAGTGTTCTTAATATCAGAATTACTTTAGCAATATATTCAGATTGGCAAAATATTTTCTATGTGTCTCCTTATGTCTTTCCCTGAGTTTTCTCTCTCCTTTAATCATGGTAGTTTGCATAATGACAAAATTCCTAGAAGAGTATATGTATAAAAGTCGAAATGCTGAGAAGAGAGTGGGGCAGAATTGAGAAGGGAACAAGGTATGAACATCAAGATGTGCTCACAGATAATGGCAAGGTGCATGGTCAGTAGTGCTTACTGGATACAAAAAAAGAGAAGAAGAAGAAGAAAGAAGAAGAAGAAGAAGAAGAAGAAGAAGAAGAAGAAGAAGAAGAAGAAGAAGAAGAAGAAGAAG
>NC_058405.1:36308549-36347043 GCF_002201575.2 Neomonachus schauinslandi | reverse complement strand
AGAAGAAGAAGAAGAAGAAGAAGAAGAAGAAGAAGAAGAAGAAGAAGTGGAAGAAGGAGAAGGAGAAGGAGAAGAAGAAAATGAATCAGCCACATATTAGTTGACTCATGTTCAGTGTTCATAATGGTGTTGGAGCAAAGGACATTAAACTAGCGAGCACTTAATTTCAACATATGAACCATGGATTTTCTTCCCCATCTACTTGAAAATACCTAAACTTTACTAAATACCCAGATGCCATCTTGTGAAGAGAGTGATATTCTTAGAGAGGAAAATATGTAACCAGACACAGATGCCAAGATACTAAACATATTTCAATTTTTTTATTACATGTAGATATAATTCCATTATGGACTCCCACATTTTCCAGCTTTGAATCTTTGCATACTGTGTAGGACAGATACAGTCAAGAACAGATAGTTCTTTGCTTAACTTTGACTTTCATATTAGAATTTATTTTGTGTGTGTGGTAAAATATTAATCTTGAAATCCAGGCATTATAGATATCAGCAAAGGCCTTCTAATTCCTAAAGTTTGTATTTACATACCAGGAATAAAGCTTGGGGAGTATAAAGTATACTTGGAGGAACAAAATACAAACTTTGTTCTGATACAGCCTTTTGCAGGAAGGATGTATGATACGGAAATGCAAGATATGATGTAGGCAAAATCCTTTCTTAGAAGAAATGGGATAGGCTGGATACTGAGGGTGGGTGAGAATTGGGGGAGAGATGGGCAAGTGATGTGGAGAAACAAAAATGTTTAGGAGTAGTAAAAAAGTGTTCTGGCTTCCTATTTACAATCCAAACCTCAGGGAGATCAGGAGAAATCCAAGACTACTGACAAGTGTTTTATTTCCCCATAGAATAGACTTCATTTCAGTCTCGGGACCTCAGTGACCAGGCAAAGTGAAGGACAACTAGCTGAAGGCACAGAGAAGAGAGCAAAGCACACAAATGATCCTACCCCAACCAGACAGTGTGTATCTAGACCTCTTATTTCAAATGTGGAGGGAATAAAGGAAAAGAATACACACTGACAGAGAGGAAATAGCACTTATTGGGATTTGAACATTGAATTGACTGAATATGCCAAAGAGAATTTAGCGGTGACACCAAAGTACACTGAACAACTATTCATTGGCAATTTTCATCTTATCTCTAATCTATGTAATTTCTTGCTCCCCCTAATATATGTACCGGAGTATGTGTAGGCACCGATATACCGTTAAGCAGGAATGGTGTTCTAAGGAAAGGCAATATACAGTATAGGAAATAGTTAAATGGTTTTTTTTTCACATCTATTATCATAGAGTATGCATGCTACACGTTGTAGATATTTGTCAAATTCATCTATTTCTCTCCATTTCCAAATCTCTAGTCCAAGCTACAAATATCTCTTACCTGAAATAATACTACACTTGTCTCCTGAATTATTTCTCTGAGCCAATTCTTCCCCTTCCAAATTGTAGGCAGGACTCTATTCTCAAACTGCAAATATGACTATATTATTTATCTCTCTTAGTATATGGAACAGAATCCCTGACATGACCTGCAGCTTCTTGCCAGTTTTGGCCCCTACTTTTTTTTCAGTCTCACGTCACACATTTTCTCACAAGTGCTCTACACCCGAGGATTAATCTAATTTTTTGTTTTTGATTTTGTTCCTCCCAGGGCCTTTGGGCTGCTTCTTTCCTCTTCATAAAACAGTTTCCACCCTCACCTCTTGGCTCAGTGAATTCTTACTCAGCATTAGAAGCTCAGTGAAAGACATCACTTTCTCATGAAAACATTCTCTGATCAACCCAGGCTAACTCACATCCCCTTCCTATGCTTTCACATCTCCCTCTGTGTTTCATTCATAACACTTTTGCAGTGTGTAATTATACACCTGTAACATCTTTTTTTTTATTTCCCATCTCTCCTATGATCTGTAAACTTAGCACAAGCTAGAACTTGCCTGTTTGTTTCGTTATGCTATACCTAACTCCAAGCAGAGTATTAAACATAACAGGCCCTAAAATATCCATTAAATCATTGTGTAAATGCATAAGTGAACACGTGAATACAGATACACTAGTCTAAACATGTTTCTATGACACATACATATATAGAAGTTTCTAACAAATAAGATGGAGAATGATATTGACCAATGCCAGAAATGATGTCTGGTAATACTTTTGCTTTTTAGATATTTAAATATAATTTATGTTAATAAATATGCAAATTAGGTTGCTATCACAATGCATTGAAACTACTTCGGGACATAATTATTAATCACAAGTTTTCTTTTCATTTTTAAAAGATATTCTATTTATTTGAGAGACAGAGAGAGAGCACGAGTGGGGGGAGGGCAGATGGAGAGGGAGAAGCAGGTTCCCCACTGAACAAGGAGCCCAATGCAGGGTTCCATCCCAGGACCCTGGGATCATGACCTGAGCTAAAGGCAGACATTTAACTGACTGAGCCATCCAGGCGCCCCTCTTTTCATTTTAAAAATTATTGCTAATTAGGATAAAAAGTGTACACTAAATCTTGGGGAAAAGTTAGCTATATTAATATAGCAAAAACCCTAAAGTGTGGAATTGAGTTTTATTTTATGTCCTGTATTTTAGATACTGTGTAAAGTAATTTAATACTGAGCATTTGAGAGTAAAATCTTGTTATATATGTGCATGTTAGTCAGGGTAGTCTATCTGCATCTCACTGACTGAACAATGTTTTTTTTTTTTTATGTGTGCAAATTCCATTGTTGAGATTCATGGAGACCATCTGCTAAATGTGATTCAGTGACCCAAGTGAATTCTATTGTATGGAAACCACATATTTAAATGTGGTCTCTAAAATCTCCACAGCCAGGGGAACCTGGATGACTCAGTCAGTTAAGATCCCAACTCTTGATTCTGACTCAGGTCATGATCTCAGCGTCGTGAGATTGAGCCCCGTATCAGGCTTAAGCTTTTGTGGAGTATGTTTGAGATTCTCTCTCCCTCTCCCCCTGCCCTTCCCCTCGCACACTCTCTCTCTCAAATAAATAAATAAAATCTTTAAAATCAAATCAAATCAAATCAAATCTCCACAGCCAGCACTGGGATTGGTACGCAGTCCTTTGACTATCATTTCATAAACCAGTGCTCAGGCACCTAGCTGGACCTCAGTTCAAAAGAGCAGGAAAGGCAGGTTAGGGATGTTTCGGAAATAGGAGATAAGAATATATATTGCAGGGGTGCCTGGGTGGCTCAGTCGTTAAGCGTCTGCCTTTGGCTCAGGTCATGATCCCAGGGTCCTGGGATGGAGCCCCGCATCGGGCTCTCTGCTCAGCGGGAAGCCTGCTTCTCCCTGTCCCCCTGCTTGTGTTCCCTCTCTCGCTGTCTCTCTCTCTAATAAATAAAATCTAAAAAAAAAAAGAATATGTATTGCAAAATCGTAAGTCCTGGGTTTTGGAGGAAAGAATATATTTTGCAAAATCATAAGTAATGGGAAATTGTTATGAGTTAAATTGAGTCTCTCAAAAAGATAGGTTGATCATATGATTTTTATCCTTTCTCTTGTTAATGTGATGTATCACATTGATTGATTTGCTAATATTGAACTACCTTTGCATCCTGGGAATAAATCCCACTTGATCTTGGCTAATGATCCTTTAATGTATTGTTGAATATATGGTATCACTTATACGTGGAATCTAAAAAAACAAAACAGACAAACAAAAGCCACACACACACACACACACACACACACACACACACACACAAAACAGACTCTTTTTTTTTTAAGATTTTATTTATTTGAGAGAGAGAGAATGAGTGAGAGAGAGCGCACACATGAGAGAGGGGAGGGTCAGAGGGAGAAGCAGACTCCCTGCTCAGCAGGGAGCCCGATGCGGGACTCGATCCCAGGACTCCAGGATCATGACCTGAGCCGAAGGCAGTCACTTAACCAACTGAGCCACCCAGGCGTCCCCACAAAACAGACTCTTAAATACAGAGAATGAATTGGTAGTTACCAGAGCAGAGATGAATGGGGGAATGGGGGGGGCAAAATAGGTAAAGGAAATCAAGAGGTACAAACTTCCAGTTACAAAATAAATAAGTCACCGAGATGAAAAGTATAGCATAGGGAATATAATCAATAATATTGTAATAATGTATGGTAACATATATATGTGTGTATATATATATATATACTATATGAGTAACATATAGAATTGTCAAAGCACTATGTTGCACTCCCGAAACTAACATAATATCGGCAGCTATATTTCAGAAATAATAATAATAATAATAATAATAATAATAATAATAATAAAAAGATATGTTAAAGTCCTAATCCCCAGTACCTGAGAATGTGACATTTTTGGAAATAGGGTCTATATAGATAAAATCAAGTTAAGCGGGATGAGCCCTAATCCAATATGACTGATGTCCTATAGGACAAGAAACAGACAAATACACACACACATACACACACACACACGGAGGAGAAGGCCATGTAAGTTATAGAGACACACATACAGAGAAGAAAGATGGTCTTGTGAAGATGGAGACAGAGACTGAAGTGATCCTGCTATACGCCAAGGAATGCCTAGGGCCATCAGACAGAAGCTGGAAGAGGTAAGGAAGAATCCTCACCTGGAGGCTTAGGAAAAAACATGGCTTTGCTAACACCTTCATTTTGGGCTTCTAGCCTCCACAACCATGAAACCCTCAGTTTGTGGTACTTTGTTATGGCAGCCCTGGGTAACTAAAAAAGATTTTCGTTAAATAGAAGCATGGAACAAAGTAAGGTTCCTCATGTTCTTTCAAAGGTAAAACAAATTGGGATATGAGGTGAAATAACATTTTACCCATTGGACTCAGGATAAATTTAGTGTATTTTTTTGCTGTTCTAGATATTTGCAGAATGGCAACAACATTTTTCTTTCGTCTGACATTAATAAAGAGAAAGAATGAACTAAATGCCAGAATTATTGCCATCTGGGGATATGAGTTTAGTAACAAAGTCATATATTAGAATGAAGCAAGAAATGAGTAACTTGTAGCTATTGGTCATCCATATTATCTAACTGTATATTCTGAAAAATATGGGAGATACAATTAGGGATCAAAGAAAAAATTAAGGATTCAGAGCTCTGCAGGGTAGGAATTCCTTTACAGTCATCTAGTTTATCCTTTTTTGCTAGAACAACTTTACAGATTATGTCACAGAAAATATAAATTCGTCTCTAGTAGTGTTCCCTTCTCTTGCCTAAATGCTCCACTCTCCAGTACAAGCTTTCTTTTCCCTCTAGTTACCATCTTAATTCATTATCCTCAACATTAAATAATGTTCCTCAATTTTACTTGCCCGTTTAAGTGAATGAACTAATTTTTCCTTCCCTTGGTACTGAAATTTTTCCAAAACTCCACTTGCTGAATAATTTTCAATACCAAAGTTTTATTCCCCAAGGTTTATTCTTACAGTTAAGCTGGTTTCTTTCCAAAGCATGTGCTAAATCTTCTTTTGTTTGGAAACCAGTGAACTTCTCATCCCATTACTTCTTCTCAAATCATTGCTCCACTTGCAACTGTTGAACAATTGTGTACCTAATAAAATGTTATTTTTTCTCACTTTTCATAAAGGAAATGCCATCCCAATCTTTCTTCTGTGAGAAAGGAAGCTGGGTGAAGCTTGTTATTTACTTTATGTTTTTAAAATTTAGGTTCAGTGGTCATAGCAAGCTGATCAAAGAATGGAGCATTGATGTCTCAGAACCATGGGAAAGATAATGTTTAGGTCTGAATGCTGCCCAGGTAGGTTCAGAATTGGGCACATGTCTCCTGGGAGCTAGCAACTGGTCATCATAGAAAGGAACCTAAACCAGAGAACCGAGCAGAGGCTGCAGATCAACGCAATCCACTCTTCTTCATTTGCCTTTCTGTTGCCTGACTTTCCCTTGTCCTTATGCAACACACCGGGTTTTAGCCGATACTATTGCCCTACTTTTATAAACTCCTAATTTGGTTTCTATAACACCAGACTCCTCTTCCTATCTATTTGGCCACATGGTACTGTTCTCATTAATTATTGTCTTTCACTTAAATGGCTCTCTTCTTGTGGTATTAGCCTCTACACTCCCTTTTTGCATAAAACTGTCTATTCTTACGATTTAGTCTGCCCTGTGAATTCTGATCACCATCTCTAGATCTCTATTTCCAACATCAACTTCTTCACTATGAACCCATGATTCCTTTTTGTACTGAGAAATTCTGGGGACATCTCTTATTTATCAGGACCAAGACTGAATATTTCCCTCTTACAGACTCTACCCTTAATAACGCAATTTTTGTATGTACTACTATGTACAAATTACATGACAGGTAATTCAGGACAGAATCATCTTGATTACTCTCATGGGTGTCCTACTATTAAGACTTCTCCACTACTTACTTTTCTACCCAGATATATAAATCAAGACAAAATTGATTCAATAGCTGAAAAGCAAAACAAAGCAAATGAAACTATTACAGGCATGTGGATGACTCACAAATACGGCATTTCAGACAAAAACAGTCTTCTGAGATCTAGATAAAGATTTTAAATTCTTTACATCTATAACATCACCACATCATATCCCAGAATTAACCCATCATTTCTTTATTCTTTTACTTAATCATTAATATTCATTTTACCCATTTGCCTGACATAAACCTTATAATCATTCCCCTAATCTCTTCATATTCAGGGAATCATCAGGACCACTGACAGGAGAGTTCCTTTATAGCCCTAGACCTCCTACCTGTAGATTCCTATTATCAGGGAGAGAGAGAGTTTTAGTTTTCTTAAACTACAGTTATTTGGGGTATTTCTTTTACTTACCAAAGAATTCAACCCTAGTCAATGTTTCAAAATATACTTAAAAAAAGTCATATTATTCAATTAAAGATAGCAAAATAGAATTATTTAAATTCACAACAATGCAAAAATAGAAGTTTCTTACGGAACTATTTAAACAATCAGAACCACAGGACTATTTGACTAGATTTTGTTCTCTTTGAGATAAGGATGTTGTTCTTTACCACTATGAGAATTCCATTGTTCCATTGTGACGTTGGCTAGAAGCAGGATCCTATGCGAGGTGTGATCATTGACAAAAAAGGTGTAATACATAAGTGAGAACTGCTAATCCACAAATCTATAATCAATCATGAGAAGTTCCTTATAGCTTGAAGGTGTCATCAAGTCTTGGTGCTCTTACGAATTTAAAATACCCAGTACAGGAGCACCTGGGTATCTCAGTCCAATTAAGCATCTGACTCTTGATTTCAGCCCAGGTCATGATCTGAGGATGGTGAGCTGGAGCCCCGTGTTGGGCTCCTCACTTGGCATGGAGTCTGCTTGACATTCTTTCCCTCTGCCCCTTCCCCTATCATTCTCTCTCTCTCTCTTTCTCTCCCCTTCTCCTTCTCTCTCAATAAATAAATGAAATCTTTAAAAAATTAAAATAAAATACTCAGAACATTGCCCACATTACTAATAAATGTCAGTTGTAAGACAGTAATATTTAGTAGTCACTAGCTGAACTTCTAAAAAAAATCTGATAAAAAAAATTCTGGAAATCTCTCCTAATGCATTTAAAATGTTTAGGAGCTTCACTTTAAGTACATAACACTTCTTACATGTATCTCCAGGGTTAAGCACCACAATCATCACCATATTTTCCATGAAAAGCAACAGTGAGTCTATATAAACAGCTCTAATTTGTTCAGTTTATTGCAATATAGTATTTCTACTCCATGGTATTATTTGTTATGAAGACACTGACATATTTTAAAAGATTTTCATTCATATGGGTCCTTCTGGTTTGACAGAGCTAAATGAACTTTTAAAATTTATCCTGTATTTGATGAACTGGAAAGATTAGCAGAATAGACATAATCAGAATTTGTCTGTTTGCAACAAATTGTTTTGAATTTGTGTTATTCTGGATAATTCATATTTCCTGAACATATCTCTAATTCTAAAATAAAGAAGTCAATGATATTGCTTTTTTGGTCCCAAGATTGTTAATATTCACTATTTGTTTTGAGGCAGGTTTAATGAAGACCCTGAGAATTAGCTCAATAGCTGTGACATTTGCAATTAAACATTACAAACTAACTACCTTAACTTTTACAATGTCTTTCCCTGTGAAACTACACATCATTTTTTCAAGACTGTTGAAATTTTCCACTTTGCTCTAACAATTCAATTAATTTAAGTAGGTTATTTGTTGTGCTTTAAATTGATGTCTCAGATTGGATGGTTCTGATGCGGAATCTGTAATCAGATCCAGGTTCACTTTCTTACCAAGATATTAAATCTAAATTTAAAGTTTCAAAATAGTTTTCATTATATTAGTGTGATCCTTTTTCATGTGAAGCTTGAACATTTACAACTTTAAAAGATAATTGTGGCAGACGAGAAATTCTACCACTGAACCAATTGTGTTTTGGGGGGTTTGTTTTGTTCTGTTTTTAAATCTCAGTCGTATAAACCTATCTAATGATATTCATGCATTCAGAAAATATCTATTGAGTGTCCCAGGCATAGTTCTAGGTGCTAGAGATTCATTAAGAATCACAACAGACACAAATACTTGGCATATTTTTTCACAGTCAACAATAATACTATTTAAATATTTATCTATTTAAAAATTAATCACTAATTTGATTTCAAGAGCAGGAGAGGAGAGGAATATGTCATATTTTATTCTAATATCAATTTATACTTTCTATATTTATACACCTTTTGTACACTAAACACAATCTTATAGAAGTAACATTTAAAAAATTTTATTGAAAATAACCTAAGAATTAGAATTCTTTTTTTTTTTTTAAGATTTTATTTATTTATTTGAGAGAGAGAGAGAGAGAGCACGAGAGGGGGGAGGGTCAGAGGGAGAAGCAGACTCCCCGCCGAGCAGAGAGCCCGATGTGGGACTCGATCCCGGGACTCCAGGATCGTGACCTGAGCCGAAGGCAGTCGCTCAACCGACTGAGCCACCCAGGCGCCCAAAGATTTTATTTATTTATTTGAGAGAGAGAATGAGAGAGAGCACATGAGAGGGGGGAGGGTCAGAGGGAGAAGCAGACCCCCCGTGCTGAGCAGGGAGCCCGACGCGGGACTCGATCCCGGGACTCCAGGATCGCGACCTGAGCCGAAGGCAGTCGCTCAACCGACTGAGCCACCCGGGCGCCCCTAGAATTCTTTTTTTAAAAGATTTTATTTATCCATTTATTTGAGAGAAAGAGACAGAGAGAGGGAGAATGTGAGTGGGGGGAGGAGCAAAGGGAGAAAATCTCAAGCAGACTCCCCGCTGAGCACAGGTCACAACAGGGGGCTCCATCCCAGGACCCTGAGATCATGATCTGAGCTGAAACCAAGAGTCAGACACTCATCTGACAGAGCCACCCAGGTGTCCCTTGACTTGTTATTAATAATTCATATAATTGGCACCAAACGGTTATAGTGGAAGATTCAGTTCCTGAAATTTTGAAAAGACTAATATGGAGGGATACATACCTAATTCAGGATTTGCCACATTACCTACATTACTCTCTCCCTAAGCAATGATATTCATTAAATCACTGATTCATTTTGCTAGCTACATTTTAAAAAATGAAATATGCGTTGCATACCTGGTATTTTTAAAATGTCTGCCTTAAATTATATCTTGAACTGTGGGAAGCACCTATCGTGTTTGGTAAACAACACCTTTAGTCTGTTACTAGTTCTTGGTCCCAAACTCACATTGTGATCTGTTGCTCTATTTTCTGATTTCTGAGACACACCAGTGTTTCTGTTTATGATACTCTTTTTCTAGTTCCTCATCTCTCCCTACATTCATATTGCTTTCTCTGACTCCCAGCTTCCACTGACAGATTCACCATGTTGGCTGCCAGCCTACTCCCACTACCTTAGCTCGACCCTGGGGGAACTTCATTTTAAAATATCTTACCTCACTACTACCACTAACTACTAGTGATGTTACTGTTGTTATTATTATTAATTTTATATGCCTCCTTACCCCATTTGCCTCTACTTACTAATTCAGTTTAAGCATTGATTTTTCAATAAGGTTTTCCAAAAATCTCAGGTTGGGTTTTTTGTTCTCTCCTGTGTATTCTTAGGCCTCATTAGCCTTCCTCAAACAGAACACCTATGAAACAAAATTGCATCCACCAACGCACTCACAATTTTTTTAGTATATCAACCAGTATGAATTATACATTACTCATTTCATCCCCAATGGAAGGAGCTTAATATAACTTATTTGGATAATTGAATGCTTCTTCCCCTCCTTTTTAAATTTCACTTCTTCTGGCTTCATTGAAAATGGTATACAATCGGGGTGCCTGGGTGGCTCAGTCAGTTAAGCATCTAACTCTTGATTTTAACTCAGGTCATGATCTCAGGGTGGTGAGATTGAGCCCTGCATTGGGCTCCGAGCTGGGCATGGGGTCTGCTTAAGATTCTTCCTCTCCCTCTCCCTTGGCCCCTCCCCCTGCTCATGCTTTCTCTCTCTCTAAAAAAAAAAAAAAAAGGTATACAATTATTGATAGTCAATGAATTCCTTACTCTGTTTTCAAATTTTGGGGTATTTTTATGTAGACATTTTATAGATTATTATTTCCCCATACAAGGAAAAATATACTCTCATTTTAAACTTGGCAGTTAATAATTAGAACTGCAGCACTTTATGACAAATGCTCTGATCGAAACAAGAGCTACTTGAATTAAGTGGAATACAAAGAAATGAAGTAAAGTCAGTCTATATTTGGTTATAAGTAACAGAAATATATGTTCATTGGTGTAAGGGAAAAAAAAACCCAATAATTTATTAAATGAATACATGAACTGAAGGACAGGTAGAACTTCCAGGCTTGATGGACTAGAACTGGAAATCTAATAGTTTCCACGGTAAATTTCCATCTCTATGTATCTCTCTCACTGCATACTCCTGTTACTGTACTGCTTCATTCATCTTCTTTTCTGCAGAATAGCTTTCTTTGTTTTTTCTAGGCATTAATGGAAGATGTCTCCATACCATTTTCCTAATACCACCTAATATCTAATCCTGTTTTAACAATCCCAGTTTTAGGGGCACCTGGGTGGCTCAGTTGGTTAAGCGACTGCCTTCGGCTCAGGTCATGATCCTGGAGTCCCGGGATCGAGTCCCACATCGGGCTCCCTGCTCAGCAAGGAGTCTGCTTCTCCCTCTGACCCTCCTTTCTCTCATGCTCTCTGTCTCTCATTTTCTCTCTCAAATAAATAAAATCTTAAAAAAAAAATCCCAGTTTTACATTATTGGAAGTAAAGAATAACAACAACAAAAAGCTCGGTCAGTGTCTCACCTCACTCTATGAACTAGTCCCCCACCCTGGGACTGGGTTTTTATCTTGGATCAACTTTACTATGGTCAGTAGAGACAAGGCTATTGACTATGAACAGGATCATAGGGGGCCACTTCCTTTTTTGTGGAGATTAGTTATTAAAGTAGGTAAATAGAGCCTCAGAACTAAAAACACGTCTACTGAAATTCTCAGTCTTGTCATTGATGAGCATGTAATGGTGGTAAAAGGTTATATAATTAAATAAATGCATTATACTGGATAGTACAAGACTATTTTTAATGAATATATTTAATGATGAGTTCAGAGATTAGTAAGTTTCCTTATACATGGCATCTTCTTGCTCTAGATCCTCAAAGCTGCCCTAGTTTTTAGGGTACCTCTGTGTGAGTGAGAAAAAGCTGATCTTCCCTCAATGTTCTTTTCTCTCATCTGTTGATAGACTATTATAACAAATCGATTTTTGTTAGTTAAGACATGCTCTCCTGGAAATATGTTGTAATAAGTATAAAATCCACAATGTCTGTGATGTGAACAGTACCACCTTACATGCTGTACAATGTGCAACTTGCCCAATGGTTTGTGGCCACTTACAGATTCTTACCATATATTTTACACTTGAATAGTATCTGGTGTAATTAAAGTATTTATAACTGCAAAATGTTTTAATATTTCAAATATATTTTTGAAACACTATGATTTTTTAAGTGTCTGGAACTTGTTCTTTGCAGAATACAACAAGGATGCAGTGCTCCTTAACATGAAGAAAACTTATAATGCCTTAACCAATTCTGAAAAAAATATATGTAATGTGCATAATTGTAAGTCTCTTAACTCTACTGTATTATCATTCCCTGACCCTTTCGTGACCCAAACAGAAAAGTGGTTACAGTATTTTTATTCATTCACCGAAATAGCTCTTATTATGTTCCAAGGATTACTCTAGATGCTAGAAATATAGTAGTAAAAACTATAGGCAAACCCTGCTCTCTCATGCAGGTTACAAAGTAAAGGAAAAGAGAAAGACAACAAATAAATTTTTAAAATTTGAAATAATTTCATGGGGTACTAAGTGTAAAGAAATTACATAAGGTATTAGGATAAATAATGCCAAAAGAGTTTAATTTGGATTGGGCAGTTCCAGAAGTTTACAGTCAGGAGATAATCTTTAGGCTGAGACTAAGAGACATTGAAGTTAAAAACTCTTGTGGAAAGGATATTGTTTTTATGGGAAATAGTGGTTATTAAATGTTACTTATACTATAGACAAGTAGCATGTTTTAGAGGGACAGTACAGTGAAACTCCCAGCATGACTGGGTCCTCTGGATGTACTTTAGCAGCTACACAATACGAGTATTTGTACCTGTATGGTATGCATGTGTGTGTGAGAGAGAAATCTGAACAAAATCTTGTGATAAATTTATTAGAACTTGGGATTATGTGTCTGTTGGGCTTTGGTCTGAAACTTTGCCTTCCATGGTTCTTCTTTTTATTTTTTAAGATTTTATTTATTTATTTGACAGAGAGAGAGAACACAAGCAGGGGGAGTGGCAGGCAGAGGGAGAGGGAGAAGCAGGCTCCCTACTGAGCAAGTTGCCCAATGCAGGGCTCAATCCCAGGATCCTGAGATGATGACCTGAGCCAAAGGCAGACGCTTAACCAACTGAGCCACTCAGGCGCCCCACCTTCCACAGTTCTTAACATTTGATTTGCATTTAGTAATGTCAATCATTTCCCTTTAAGGGGGTAGAGAGGGACATAATTTTCTATACTGTTGAATACAGTCAATTCAAAACCTGTCCCTCAGGAAGAAGGATATGGAAGATTTTCTTTGTGAAGTCCTCATTACAGTTGTGCTCTAGCCATTGAATAGTAAGGTGTTTGTATTACATTGTATGAGTTTACCTGCAAGGTGTACCTCAAACCCGGTTTGTATTTTCATGACTTTATATCTGCATTTTGTGGTAATCACTATTAGACAATGCTCCTGGTTAATTAGATAGCATAAATCTTAGGAGAGAATGTCTTTTCACACTCTGGACAAGATTATTTCGCCAATTTTGCTTTTCATAAGGCAGCGATACTGTTTTTCAAGGGAACAGATATGAATAGATACTAGACTGTAATATAAATTATTAAATACATCTGGCATTTTAAAATGTGTTGAGTGTTTTCATGTTAATGTATCTAATTAACTCTTAAAAGATAATTTACCAATTTGGTAAGAAGTAATTAAAACAAATTACATTTGAACGATTAGACTTATTTTCCTATTTACATCCTTCTTTTTGATGATCTTTGGTTTATCTAAAGTTTCCAACATGATTTCTGTCTCTTGTTCTTTCTCCCTCCCTGCCCCTCCCACTTCCCTCTCTCTCCAAAATATTTGCTGCTCTCACGTATCACCCAGATAATTTTTTTTAAAGATTTTATTTATTTATTTGAGAGAGAGAGAATGAGAGACAGAGAGCAGGAGAGGGAAGAGGGCAGAGGGAGAAGCAGACCCCCTGCTGAGCAGGGAGCCCAATGTGGGACTCGATCCCGGGACTCCAGGATCATGACCTGAGCCGAAGGCAGTCGCTTAACCAACTGAGCCACCCAGGCGCCCCTCACCCAGATAATTTTACCTACTGCTCTCAGTGTACTTTCCAAAGCATCAGCAATAAATATGAAACAACTTAAGTAGTGAATTTGGTTCAATTAATTAATAATTGTAAACTTACTTCTCTTATCTCTGTTGATATTTTGTGGTTAAGCCAGATGAGAATTAGGATTTATTTTAAATGTGCTTACTGAATGCTTTCTGCAAACTTAAATTGAGTTCATAGATAAGATGAGGCATATTGTTTCCTCTCAGGTCCAATGTGTACATTTGCTTATTCATAGAGAATTTGGGCTGAGCTTTGAGATACCTCATATCTATCTTATATCTAAGAGGCACACATATTTTTGGCTGCACATTGCAGGAAATCTACATAATATGTACATGCTTGGGACTCTATGAAGATTTTTTAGATATTTTATGGCATAAATTATTTTTAAGTGTTTGATCTCTCTAAAAATAAATTTATATACAGATGACTTGCAAATATATGAAAAGATGCTCAATGTCAATAATCATCAGGGAAATGCAAATCAAACCATAAGTTAGCACTTACACCGGTCAGAATGGCTAAAATTAAAAAAATAATAATAACAATTGTTGGAGAGGATATGGAGAAAAAGGAACCCTTGTGCTCTGTTGGTGGGAAATGTAAATTTGTACAGTCAATGTAGAAAACAGTATAGAGTTTCCCCCAAAATTTAAAAATAGAAATATCATATGAACCCATAATTTCACTACTGGGTATTTACCCAAAGAAAACAAAAACACTAATTTGAAAAGATATATGCACCCCTATGTTTATTGTAGTATTAGTTACAATAGCCAAGATATGGTACTTAAGTAACCTGTGTCCATCAATACACAAGTTAATAAAGATGTGGTGTATGACATCTTGCCATTTGTGACAACATGGATGGACCTAGAGAATATTATGCTAAGTGAAATAAGTCAGACAGAGAAAGGCAAATACCATATGATTTTATTCATATATGTCGTCTAAAAAAAATTAAAACACATGAATAAATAAACAAAAAGCAGAATCAGACCTATAAATATAGGGGACAAACTGATGGTTGGCAGAGGGAAGGATGTGGGGAGTTGGACAAAATGGGTGAAGGGGAGTGGTAGATACAGGCTTCCAGTTTTAGCATAAAGGTATAACATATGCAATATAATCAATGATACTGTGATAGCATTGTATGGTGACAGATGGTAACTACACTTGTGGTGAGCATAGCATAAGGTACTGAGTTGTTGAATCACTATATGTACACCTGAAACTAATGTAACATTGTGCCAACTATATTCAAATTAAAAAATTTTTAAAAGTTTATATATAGGAAGACTTCTAATTAAATTTGGAATTACTGAAATTAGCTACTTTACATACAGTGTGTTGACATGAATCCTTAAGATGCATTTTAAACTTATTTAATGATACGTTGGAAGGTTAAAAATATTTGTTTCCAAATTCTGTGTTTTTTATGTAGTTGGGGCGTAACTTAAAAGATTAGATCATTTGATTCTATGCCTCGACTAGTTCTTGTAAGGAAATAAACTTGGCCCAGAATGGTGTTATGAACAGAAACTGGGACTATTCAGGTAAAGCACAGAATACAGTCCCTAGAAAACATAAGAACTCAGTAGTTGTTAACTTTTAGTATTTGTATTTTTCTTGTTATCCAGAATTATTTCCCTTTGTGGCTTGTTATCTTTTGTACTTTTGCCCATCCTCATTTTCAAAATGGCTTATCACACTGTATTGTCCTTTAGTAAATACAATCTTCTCCATCTGGTTCATTCCCAGTGACTGTATTCTATTTTTTTTTTTTTTTTTTTAATTTTTATTTAAAAGATTTTTTTATTTATTTATTTGAGAGAGAGAATGAGAGAGAGAGAGCATGAGAGGGGGGAGGGTCAGAGGGAGAAGCAGACTCCCCGCCGAGCAGGGAGCCCGATGCGGGACTCGATCCCGGGACTCCAGGATCATGACCTGAGCCAAAGGCAGTCGCTTAACCAACTGAGCCACCCAGGCGCCCGACTGTATTCTATTTTATGTGTATTGGTCACCTGGGAATTCATTCTCTTTGTGTGCCAACATTACCGAATATCATTACTCCTTTTTTTGAACTCCTATGACATGCATATAAAGGCTGGTGTTTTGTCATAACAACCCAGTTGAGTAATGATTTTTCTTATTTTTCTCTTTTGAGTAGAGGATGCAATGTATCTATTTTTATACTCAACGATCCGACATACGGTCTGATATGTGATGTTCTCATAATGAGCAATTACTGAAGTAAACCAATGATTACAGGATGTATACGGTTAGGATCTTTCCACATAGTGACTGAAGTAAGTATTGACATGGAGGTAACTCATTTGATTTCTATGTGAAAATTACTCTTGAGTTGTGGGCTATTTTCCTGCAATTCTATTTTCTAATTTTATCAAATCAAAAGGGTAACCAACTATTCTGATTGCCTAACTAAGAGGGTTCCAGGGTCATAGGACTTCTGGTACTAAACCAGGGAAGTCCTGGGCAAGCTGGATGGCTAATGGCCCAAGACAGACACCTTACATTAATGCATAGATTTTTGATACATTTACAGAGAATCAGAGTATAATTTATATGATTTCAGACATCTTTAGCAAAAGTCAGACAATATCATTTAATAATGTTTAAGACATTAGAATTATGGGAATATTCAAGATGCTTGTTCATGCCACATGACATTTTTTCCTAGTCCTCATTTGCAATCCCATTCTCATGTCTGTATCTCTCACCTAAAAATACAACATATTGTACAAATAACACATGAAATATTTTATACTCAATATAAAAGTATTTCTAAGTTAAAGAAATTAAAAAGAAACTTTATTCAGAAATGATAAATGACCTTAAAATATTTTATGGTTTGTTTCTGCTATGTGATTTATAACATATTCATACATTAAACAGCAAATATTCCTATTTTAAGTATTTGATTTTTTTTAAAGATTTTATTTATTTATTTGAGAGAGAGACAGAGATAGCAAGAGAGAGTACAAGCTGGGAGGAGAGGGAGAAGCATGGGGCTCAATCCCAGGACCCCAAGATCATGACCTGAGCCGAAGGCAGACGCTTAACCAAATGAGCCACACGGTGCTCCTTCAGTATTTGATTACAATGAAATATTTTCTTCTAAAAATATTATTGTTGTTAAATTATTAATTATTATTAATTACTGTTAAACTGCTTGACCATTTTTGGTGAAACTTTCAGTGAAACTTTAAGGGCAAAGACAATAGATCAGACAACCTGGATCCACATCTCAGTCCTGGAACTTACTGAGTGATCCTCCACAAATTATCTAGTCAACTGTCCATCTGTTTTCTAATCATAAAATACAGATAATAGTAATAATAATAATTTATTTATTTATTTATTTATTTATTTATTTATTTATTTATTTATTTTGGGGGCAAAATGGTGGTTTATTAAAGCACAGGGACAGGACCCCTGGGCAGAAAGAGCGGCTGCCCCAGGTTGTGAGGGGACTGATTATATACTATGGGGTTAGGGGGAGGTAAGGAAAAAGGGAGGTTTTAAAAGAATCTTCATATGCTAAAGAGGACCTACAAGATACCAGGGACCTTGCCACTGTCAACTTAAGGTTGCTTTCCCCTCTAGCAAGGCATTAACATTAAGATAGGTGGGAGATTCCTGGAAGAATGTCACACATGTCCCACCCAGGAGTGGGGGGTGGGCAGAGGTTGCAGAGTGTCAGCTTATGCTTTGCTGCATAGCTGAGAGAAAGTACTCTTTTTGCTTAGTATTTTATAATTACATACAAACAGATGAGTTTTCTTGCCCTTCCTATTACAGAGCCGGCAAGTTCTTCTTTTCTATTTCATGTTCTTAAATATAAATAGTGAATTACAAAATACATGCTGGTGCCCAAGAATGTATGGCCCTGAGAAAATAGGTGGATAAGAGGAAACATTTTTCTCCCTTTCTTCATTTTGTCAAGGGTAATTTTTCTGAATGATGTAGTTCCTGAAACCCTTTATTATAATGTCCTTGAAACCAACTTTTCATTAATTTTTTTATTCACTTCTGGACATTTAATGTTACTCCTTTAGTTTATAGGTTTATTTTTCAAAGGTCCAAATAAAACTATGAGTTTCATAAATATCAATTGTTATATATATATAAAATTATATCCTTAATATTCAGTGAAATTCCTTTTGTAGATACAAAAAAATTTTTGAGGAAATATGTCTGCTAGTGGGAACATGTATATTACTCTCCCAACCTCCAGAAATATAATACATTATGACAAGTAACCCAAGTAAAATATAATCATTTGAAAGGTATTAATTTGACAGTCTTTGTAAAGTGAACTCAAACATATTTCCATTTCTCTTGAACTAAAATTAGTGTTTTCCTTTGAAGTAAATATACTTAGTTTTTATCATATAATAAGAATTATTATATCATGTAGTCTTAGAATAACTATAATAAGAAAAGATAACCTTGTAAATCTTAGAATGACCTGCAAAATTCCTTTTGTATTTCAGAAGAACCATGGTGGATACAAAACTACAAAATCAATTTGCAAGTCTCATAAAGAGTATTTAGTATTGTTTTATTGCTTTCTTTTTCTTCTTCTTCTTTTTTTTTTTTTTTTGACTAGGTAAATTTGCAAAGAAAAACTTACATGTGTCTCACCTAGTTCTTACTATATCAAAGTGTCACGGCTTGTCAAAAAAATAAAAAGTAATAGGAGCAATTTATCTTTTTTAAATTTAATTTAATTTTATTATGTTATGTTAATCACCATACATTACATCATTAGTTTTTGATATAGCGTTCCATGATTCATTGTTTGCATATAACATCCAGTGCTCCATTCATTACGTGCCCTCTTTAATACCCACCACCAGGCTATCCCATCCCCCCACCCCCACTCCCCTCTAGAACCCTCAGTTTGTTTCTCAGAGTCCATAGTCTCTCATGGTTCGTCTCCCCCTCCGATTTCCCCCTCTTCATTCTTCCCCTCCTGCTATCTTCTTCTTCTTTTTTAACATATAATGTATTATTTGTTTCAGAGGTACAGGTCTGTGATTCATCAGTCTCACACAATTCACAGCGCTCACCATAGCACATACCCTCCCCAATGTCTATCACCCAGCCACACCATCCCTCCCACCCCCCACCACTCCAGCAACCCCCAGTTTGTTTCCTGAGATTAAGAATTCCTCATATCAGTGAGATAATATGATACATGTCTTTCTCTGTTTGACTTATTTTGCTCAGCATAATACCCTCCAGTTCCATCCACGTTGTTGCAAATGGCAAGATGTCATTCCTTTTGATGGCTGCATAATATTCCATTGTATATATATACCACTTCTTCTTTATCCATTCATCTGTCAATGGACATCTTGGCTCTTTCCATAGTTTGGCTATTGTGGACATTGCTGCTATAAACATCGGGGTGCACATACCCATTCAGATCCCTACATTTTTATCTTTGGGGTAAATACCCAGTAGTGCAATTGCTAGGTCATAGGGTAGCTCTATTTTCAACTTTTTGAGGAACCTCCATACTGTTTTCCAGAGTGGCTGCACCAGCTTGCATTCCCACCAACAGTGTAGGAGGGTTCCCCTTTCTCCGCATCCCCGCCAACATCTGTCATTTCCTGATGTGTTAATTTTAGCCATTCTGACTGGTGTGAGGTGGTATCTCATTGAGGTTTTGATTTGGATTTCCCTGATGCCAAGCGATGTTGAGCACCTTTTCATGTGTCTGTTGGCCATTTGGATGTCTTCTTTGGAAAAAGGTCTGTTCATGTCTTCTGCCCATTTCTTGATTGGATCATTTGTTCTTTGGGTGCAATTTATCTTAGTGTAAGATATGTTCATTAAGTCTGAAACAGTCTTTCCAGTGATTTGCCAAATAAAATTGAATGTGTTCATTGTCTTATTTTGTGTGTGTTTCTAATAAGCTAGAAAAGGATTCTTAAAGAGTGAAAATCAGCATGTCAAAATAGTGGGGGAGGTGAATACTGACACCTGGTTTCCAAAAGGATTTCAGTTCTAGGAAAAAAAAAAGTTTTGTTCAATGTTTTAAAAAGTAATATGAGCACACTAATTAAACTCCCAACTGACAAGAAATTAAGAGGAAATGCCAAAATCTTAGAGGAAAGATATATTATTTGAAATGATTATTTCTAATTGGAATTTTCATTTTTTTTCTAGTTCTAAATCTGGATAAAGTGCAAAGGATTTCAAATCTGTTGGAAAATATAACTTGTCCCCATTTGCTGTCTTAGCTGGTGTTCATGATATAGACAGAACATATGTTACTTTCTCCAATGTCTTCTTCTTGCCAATCCTGTCTCACATCTCTTGAGTGATCAAAATTGAGCTTAATGACTTTCGATTCATCTAATCAGGAGAAAAGAAGTTGTATATACACTGTCCATGTATCTAAATAAAATAAAATTATTTACCTATTTTTTCTTTCTTATGTTTCAAACACATGTCACTGGTCCTGATTTTAAATATAGGAATGTATTATATTATATCTCAGTGGTATTAATGACTAAATTATTTTCACTCTTTCTTTTTTGCTTTAAAATTTTTCTTTTGTTTTATAATTTGAAATTCTATGATCAAGATTTTTATAGGCTAAATTTAACATTTTACAAGAATTTTCTAAGCAAGTGTTTCAATCTCCAGCAATAATTTATAGCTATTTTTATTATTTAAGAAAACATGCAAATTGAGGGTTCTAGAGTGGAGGGGGGGTGGGGGGATGGCTTAGCCTGGTGATGGATATTAAAGAGGGCACGTATTGAATGGAGCACTGGGTGTTATACGCAATGAATCATGGAATGCTACATCAAAAACTAATGATGTAATGTATGGTGATTAACATAACATAATAAAATAAAATCAAAAAAAAGAAGAAAAAAGAAGACATGCAAAAGAAAATATATGATTTTCTAAAGTGTCTATACAACATTTCACTCTACTAGTAGAGAAAATGGTTTCAATGAGACCCATAAAAAATAGGCCCTAGTAAAATTATTTATTTACAATTAATATGGAAATATCAAGTAAATAATGCAGGTACATGTGTGTTACGTACAGGTAAGTGTACACATGTAGAACATTTATAGAAAGATAAAAGAAGGGCCCCTGGGGGGCTCAGTTGGTTAAGCATCCTACTCATGATTTTGGCTCAGATTTCATGGGTCTGGAGATACAGCCCCACTGGGCTCTGTGCTTTGCTGGAAGTCTGCTTGAGATTCTCTCCCTTTGCCCCTCCCCTCACTCATGTTCTCCCTCTCTCTCAAATAAATAAATAAAATCATTTTTAAAAAAAGAAAGATAAAAGAGGGAAGATAAAGATAAAATTGTTAACTTACACCAAAGAAATGGGATTATTTATAAGGCTTCAGGATGAATTTATCATGTTTTAATTTTGCATGGTTTGAGTTTTTAAAAATTTATCTTTAAAATGAGTTTTTTAATTTTTTTTTTAATTTAACTTAAAAAAAATGACTCCAGGCTTCAGCAGAACTGATTTGGTTGAAGACATGGTACAGTTCTAGAATTTCTGTCTCAGAATTAAAGGAAGTTGGAACCTTGTTTTTAACATGAATCCTTATGTAAAATATAAATGTTCATCTCAACTAATAAAAGAATAAAAAGGAATACATTTTCATCAGATGCTGTCCTTCAAAACTATGAAAAATCCTCATACTATTTCTTAGTCTGAAGTAGGGACAGTTCACTTATGTGGATGTCACAGTGTGAATATTTCAGTGGAACTTAATTGTGTGTAACAATCTTAAAATTAAAAAATATACTGTATATAAAAATATAGTATTATCATAACATTAAACTATGTGTATATTTTGAATGTTTGCATTAAGTGCAATTTAGTGAAATTGTTAATCATTAAATTGTGTTTAGTTAGACATTGACACTAATTCATTTTAACCATAAACACTAAAATTAATGGAGTAGGATCACAAAAGAAATTGCTTCCTGGCATCTTTTGTTTACATGCACAATAAGACAATAGTTGTAAGTATATTGATTTTATAAAGTTGTCATAAATATGGACTAACAGCCATAAGACATTCACTTGAAATAAATATTTACTGAATACCACCTTTGTTATTACCCATGATGGATTAGCCATAGGCATTCTGGAATCATGACAGCATGCCATTGGGAAAAACTGGAACTTGCTACAGTTGGTGCTAGGGGACATTATCTGACTAAAATTTGTTGCATGGGGCATGGTTACTCATTTCAATTAAGACAGCCACTGTGTATATTAGTGAGGATTGAAGGACACATTAAAAACAAAATAAAGCCATTTTTTTGACTTTTGGAGTATATTACTTACATTAGTGAAAAAAAAGGAAGGGAGGGAGGGAGGTAGGAAGGAAGGGAGGAAGGAAGGTAGGCAGGAAGGAAGGACAGAAGGAAAAGGGAAGGAAGGAAGGAAGGAAGGAAGGAAGGATGGAAGGAAGGAAGGAAGGAATTGAGAAAAAAAATTATTTTATTTTTTTTGTGAGAAAAAAATTTTAAAAGCAGGTTCCTTAATATAGAATCCCAGAATTGAACAGTTTCTCACCTAGTCAGAGGCAGCTTTCTGGGGCTGTTTTATGATCATCAGTTTCCCTTGATATACAGGAATAGAGAAAAATTACAACACTGCATGTCACATCTTTTATTTGGGTGAAAAGGCGTGTTTTTCTCTAATATAAAACTTGTATTTATCTTAAGGAAAATAAAAACACAGTGCCTAGCTGAGTGCCTTCTGTATTACAACTCTATATTTTTGCCTAATTAATTGATTAAGTTATAATATGAGAGAGGGAAGGACACACATCTGGCTTGAGTTGGTCAAAGAATATTTATAGGCATTAGAAGGGGTATTAGGGTTACATTTTCAAGCATTGAGAGAATTTGAACATAAAGAGCATAAAGGCATAGGAAACAGGTTGGGGAAAATGATGAGAAGGATTAGTTGCAAGTATGTATAGGACATGTAGAGGAGTTCAAGTTGATTGCTAACCAAGTTTTAATATAAAATAAGACAGGAGACAAAGAATAGGGAGTTTTGAATGTCAGCTAAGAAACAGGCTAATATCTGTTAGCTAATGAGGAGTCACTGAATAGGAAAGAGAGAGGACCAAAGTTGTACTTCAACAGGAATCTAAATTTGGGAGGTCTTTAGAAGTTTCCTATAATAATTCAGGTGAGGAGTAATAAGGACCTGGATTTGTGGATTTATTAGAACTCTGGGAGTAATGACCACAAGCATAGAGAATATAGAATCTTTTTGAAAGATATTATTAAGGTAAAATCAGTCAATGTAACACCAATTAATCATTCTACTCACCCATTTTAAACCTTTCAATGGTTGTCATCTACTGCACTTGAGAAGAGAGGAGAAAAAAGAAAAGAAAAGAAGATAAAAAAAAAAAAGACTTCTTGCAGGAATCAAAAATATCTATGTCCCTTGAACTTTAGAAAACAAATAGCAAACTGTCAAGTGGTTGTATTAATACTTCCCTACATTTGTTTTAAAAGGGGGGAAGCACCCTTCTCCATTTCTAAAAAAAGTACTAAAGCCAAGAATCTGAAATACTCTCCCAAGTGGATTTTTCAATTTCTAACTCATACAGAACAGAGGTGGCAGAACCCATTTCATAATTAAATATGCCTTTAATAGGTGGAGCCCTTCTTTAGTTTAGGATCTGAGGGTACTTTGCATTTTTAAATTGTCCTTGATTTTTGAGGGATCAACCAAAACTGAAACTAAAAAAAAAAATCCTATTTTAACTTTATGTCATATATTGTGCCACCAAGAAAAAAAAGTCAGGTGTCAATTCTTGCCACTCCCTATTTCCTGTTCCTTTCCCTTAGATAAATACTTACATGTGCTATTTCAAATTCCATTTGAGTCTTGCTCTATACCTACTTGTCATATGCTTTAGATTATCCCTGCCAATGCAATACATAGGTTGCATGTTATCAGATCAGATTGCCATATTTTAACTAACAATATTAAAATGATTTTTCTAAATTTACATATATAGAAAGTAAATCTTTGATATTTGTATTTTCCCAATATATGGTTCATGTAATACAAAAAAAAATTTTTTTTCTAAGTGTCTATAACTAGTACTTAACTCTAGTACTTAACCAATACTTCTTTAAAACTAGTACTTAACCAGTACTTAACACTAGTACTTAACTAGTACTTGCTCTTTGACTTCTTCTTCAAGAGCAGAATTGTGTGAATACGTGTGTGTGTGCATATATTATGTGTTGAAATTACTTTCTAGGCCCCAGATGGAGCTACTTCTACGTGGGCACCACCTCAACAAACTGAAACTTAGGTAGCTTTCACATCCCTGTAAATGTTCCACTTGACCAGAAATGCAGGATATTTAAGCAACCAATCTCCAAATGCCAACCCAACTCTGGGGTTTATACTTATTTCTTGTTTCTTCTCACTCCAAACATGGTGGCCCCAGCCAATCCGGTATTTCCTGTTTTTCTCTCCCTTGCTCTTTATTCTTTATCCTGTACAAGCTTCCTGCCCCCCACCCCATTTTGTGGTTCTCTGGGCTCTGAGGAGAGAATGTCTGCTTCATGAAGCATTAAATAAATACTTATTTGTATCACCTAAATTGTCTTTAATCACTTTTAGCCTGTGTGTGTGTTTCTGTGTGTGTTAAATGAATTTTCCAAATAATTTACTCTACATTCTGTATTTCCAATTCCAGTCGGTCTGAGAAGTGATTTGAAAACTGATCACTGAATTTTATGGTGATTTAGCCTAAGTTATTTTATACATTCAAATTATTTTACTTTGATTCCATATTGTATATGATTGAAACTTCCTGAAGATTTAAACTACAAGAAATAATGTATTATTGTATTTTTGTGAAAGTGTATGTAAGGGAAATGAGTTCCCAATTTTCCTTATATACTTTCCTAGAAGATAAATTCACAAGTATACGTAGTGAAATTGACCTTGATTGATCATTCATGGCATGTTATTTCTTATTTTAAAACTAGAGTTAGTGAGGGGCGCCTGGGTGGCTCAGTCGGTTAAGCATCTACCTTTGGCTCAGGTCATGATCTCAGGGTCCTGGGATTGAGCCCTGTGTTAGACTCCCTCCTAGGTGGGGAGTCTGCTTCTCCTCCTACCCCCTGCTCATGTTCTCTCTCTCTCTCTCAAATAATAAAATCATTAAAAAATAAAGAATCACAAACCCAAATTACAAGATTACATTAAGGAAAAAAGAGAATTAATTGGGCTTATAAAACTTAGACAACCAGAAGCTTGCCTGTTCCAGGCATTTTTTATACCAGGCATTTAAGAATGCTATTAGTTCTCTCTTCCTTTCTGTTCCTACTCTGAGCACTTCTCTCTGAGTGTAGGGCTCATTGTCCCCTACTATACACAACTGAACATGTATGTGGGGAATACTGGCACATGGGCCACCTTACATAGTTTCAGAATTCGAGGTCCTAGAAAGGAAAAGAGAAAAATCTTTACTTGTTTATGGGTCCAATATACTGACTCCAACTGGCCTAACTTAATCGTTTATCATTTGCATTGAATAAAAGAACCACGGATCCCTAAATAAAGGCTCCTTGGAAGACAAGAGAAATGTTCACATTAAATGAAATGGGCTATGGCTGCAAACTATGATTTAAATTTGTCAATTAGCATAGCCACAAAATAAGCTTGAAAAAATCATTAGAGCCATGAGAATCCCATTCAGCATGCAAAATGTTCATTAGCCCCTGATGCATTTATTCAGTAAAACATTTATCCTGTATGATACTGCTGGCTTTTCTAAATGGGAGATTGTGTGTAAGCCACTACGAAGAACCTCATTATGGTCTTTTTTTTTTTTTTAAAGATTTTATTTATTTATTTGACAGAGAGAGACACAGTGAGAGAGGGAACACAAGCAGGGGAAGTGGGAGAGGGAGAAGCAGGCTTCCCACCGAGCAGGGAGCCCAATGTGGGGCTCGATCCCAGGACCCTGGGATCATGACCTGAGCTGAAGGCAGATGCTTAATGACTGAGCCACACAGGCGCCCCCCTCATTATGGTCTTATTTCACTTTTATTTAAAGTAGAAGAGCAGAAATATGTAATAGGGCACTGAGAATATTTGAGTCTTTATGCTGCTTCAATTACTTTCAAAACAGTATGCCTGGACAGCAATGGTATCTCCTCCCCAGTGCACTATATGGTAAAACCAAGGTCAGCAAACTTCTGTTAATAGGGCCACATGACAAATGCTTTCAGCATTGCAGCTACAGTCTCTGTCTCAACCAATCAACTCTGTTGTATAGCAGGAAAGAAACCACAGACAACTTCAAAACAAGTGAGCATCGTTGTGGTCCTATAAAGCTACTGTAAATGAAAGTAAGATTTTCCAGTAAGAATACCAAGAATAACTTAATATTCCATCTATTAACACATGTCAACTTTCATAGTGCTATGATTTAAATGCAAAAAGAGATGAAGCATAGAGGTAAATTTGTAGAATTTAAAAATCATAATATAAATGTACCTTACTAAGCTCTGTCAAATAATCATAGCTAACTCTATTTATAGTTTTTATTTACCTTAAAGTTTTGTGGGGGTTTGTTTTGTTTTGTTTTGTTTTCTCTTGGTCTTATTTCTTACTTTCTCTCTTTTAAGCTCTGAGTTTTAGAGAGTAGACTTTTTATAAAAGCAGTCTCTGACTTGAACAACCTTTCAGTTCTGTCCAGTATCAACAGGAATAGTTTTACTCTCAGCTGCAATTGTCACATGGCATACCATTACTTCTAGAGACCATTGTAAATGACAATTTTTTTCTCTAGTCCATTTAAAGCTTTGTTCATTTCACATAGGTTTTCGGCTTTAGTAAAACAGATTTACAGAAGTAAATTATGAATGTGATAAACAAAATAAACAAAAATAGAATCCTTCATTACTGCATTTCCCATTGATGAGAAAATTCCTATTCCTTCTAAATTTATACTTTATCCTGGGTGTGTATCATTGATTTATTTTATTTACTCAAGATTGTAATCTCCTCATTAGGTAGTATTATATTTTAGCCTATTTCAGATCTTTCTGCAAATTACTGCTTTAAGTTTTCTTTTATTTCTCTCCCTTCCTCTTTCTTTCTCTTTCTTCCTTTCAACTTTTCATTGAATATATATGTATATATGTATACATATACATATATTTGCATATGTGTATATATACACATACATATATATTATACATATATTATACAATTATACATATATATTATACAGTATGTATAATATGTATATGAGAGAGCGTATGTATATAGAGAGAGCAAGGTTTATCTCAAAAAACTGTTTTGTGTGATCATGAGGGCTATGAAATATGTATGGCAGGCTGGAAACTCTTGGGCAGGAGCTGGTTTTGCAGACTGAATGAATAGTTTCTTTCTCTTCCCAGAATGCTCTTTTATTTATTTATTTATTTATTTATTTATTTATTTATTTATTTGAGCTTGAGGCCTTTGCTCTTGAGGCCTTTATTTTTCTTGAGGTCTTTCATCTGGTTGGGTGAGGCCCATCCACATTACTGAGGATAATGTCTTTTAGTTAAAGTCAACTTATTATACATGTTAATACATGTTTATAAAATACCATCATAGTAAAATCTGTACTAGTGTTTAATTAAACAACTGGGCACTATAAGCCAGTCAAACTGACCCATAAAACTAAACATCATAAGTATCTGTCAACTCTTGAATAGACTTAGAAATTTCAATTAAAATTAAAAATTATTACTTAAGTTGGCCAGTGCTTACTATCTTCTCATCTATGCTATTCTCCACATCATGTCTTCCATATATCCCAGTTAGAAGGTCTTTCTCCTTGCTGAAGAGATTATGCTCAGGAATCAGTTGAAAATTCTATATACTAACAGAATAAACAATACTATGTTGTCTTACATGACAAGACATTGCTAAACCACTTTAAAGATATTCCACCATGCTTAATCCTACCCACCCCACCTCCCAGACAACTCACATCAACTCAGCTCTTATTTTGGAATCTCCCTTCCTTAACTCTGCTCACCCTTGACTTTGAATCCTCTTAGGCACCCACAGCAGTCAATGACAGAAGATTGGAGCAACACTTTTAAAATTCTAAAGTTTTATTTATTTATTTGAAAGACAGAGACTAAGAGAGAGCATGAGCAGGGGGAGGGGCAAGGGAGAGGAAGAGAGAAATAATCCTCAAGCAGACTCCCTGCTGAGCATGAGGCCAAGCTGAGGCTCAACCCTAGGACGCTGAGATCATGACTTGAGCTGAAATCAAGAGTTGGCCACTTAACCAACTGAGCCACCCAGGTGCCCCAACACTTTTAAAATTCTAAAAGAAACCTGATTTTTATCTTGAATCCCATATCTCAGTCAAATAATATCCATCAAATATGAGGTTTAAAAAAGGTCATTTACAGAACTGCTTAGATGAAAAAATTTTATATCCCACAAAACTGTTCAAAGGAAATGACTAGAGGGTGGAAACCAAAAATGAAGACAGTGTGGTACATGAAAAATCACATAGCTTATCCATTAGTTCAGTGAAAAAAACTAAGGAAAACAGCAGGCCTGAAAGGTAATTGGGCAAAATTAGAGCAAGATTCATAAGCAAGGGTATGTTCACTTTAAAGATTAGAAAGAATTCTAAAAACCAGATGAAGTTTTGGAAATGACAAAGGAGAAATATTTTCCAAATTACAAAGAGAAATTGTAAAGGCAACCAGAAGTCCTAGGAATGAAAACAAAACAAAACAAAAATCCTGTGCAACAATGCCATTGTCTAAATATGAATGGAACTAACATGTAACATAACTTGAGCGATTAGTGGAGTTTAAAAAGAAAATCTACTTGACCTTGCTCCCACGAACTTTCTCCTTTGAGTGGCACAGGGCATGAGCACTGATAGCCAGAGAGAAGATGCAGTCCATCAGATCTCACTAATTAGATCTGCAGTAAACAATATCTACATAAACATATCATATTAAATGTTATTTATCCATACTAAATTTTTAGATAAAAAGTACTAAGCACAGAAAATTTAATTATCTTTAAATAAATAAAAATAAATTTTAGTAACCAAATGCAAATAAATGTACATTTGAAGTAATGTAGGAGGGGATATATGGAGGAGGAGAGGCAGAAGGATGGGTGAAAATTTAGATAATCTCTTTTAACTGGGAAGAGGAGAATCAATAGACATTTAAATTGATAAAATAAGATACTCAGATTTAAGTTTATTGTTTGAAGCTTAAAAATTACCAGTTAAGGCAATAAAAATAAGGCAATTATCAGAAAGGAGGGGCTTTCAAGCATGGGGAATGTAATCCATCAATATCATTAATATTAGGTCAATGGTTAATGAATGAACTTGATTAATCAGGAAATAATAATCTCAGAGTCTTGAAGATGTTGAGAGAGTAGGAGGACCATAGGCTTGCATTGTCCCACAAATACAACTAGATAACTATCAAATCATCTTACATACCCCAGAAATCAACCTCAAGAACAAACTCCACAACTAAAGGTAGAGAAGAGGCCACATAAAAGAAGGTAGGAAGTAAAGCAACGCAGTTTGGGAGAGAAACAGATCTTGACCACCTAGATGGGGAGGGAGCTATGGTAACAGAGAAGGGTAAGAGACAGTCAGGGGAGCACACAGGGAAAACTAATCCCCATAACAATTGTCTTAGAAAGTGAGACGGGACAAATTTCATGAGTTCTTGCAACCAGAGGGGCTTAAAGCCTGGAGTTTAAAAGGTAAGTGGGCTTGACTTAGGCAGAGCCTGGAGGTATTGGGGCTCTTCTTAGACAGAAGGAAGAGCAAACAGTCCCTGGATATACAGTGTGGAAACAGCAATCTGAAGAGCACCTGGGACGCACAGTGGGGAGGTTACTTGCTCATCTTGGAGTGTATCCCAAGGAAGCAGCATTCGTGGAGAGACCTCCTCGGGAAACAAGGGAGTGGCTGGCACCATTTGCATCTCCCACCCTTCAGCATAAGCAGAGGGCCACCTACAGGAACCAGGACAGCACCAATACTCACTACACAACTTGCTTACACAAGTCCCACCCCTCATGCTCTGGGAACCACCCTTCCTTTTCTGTCTCAGTGAAGCAACCCCTTGCCTAGAAGATTGGCCTAAACCCTGCCCATTCTGTGTCTCCGAATTTGGGGGTTTTGCAGAGCCTTGCTTCCAGTGGTAGTGGTGACAGGTCTCATTTCATAAGCAGACCAGAGCACACTTAGTTAAAACTCACCACAATCAGACCAGGGACCAAACACTGTGCACAACAAAGAGAGTCTCTGCAGATGACTGGCTTGAAGAATAAAAAGGCCAGAATAACAGAGTGCGTGCAGCACACATTTGAAACACTCCCTGAAGCCCCAGGCCCTGGAGAACAGGGGCCAGTACACTTCAGGGCACTACAGGACATCTCCTTCATTACTCTCAAGAACAGGAGACATAGCTGACTTTCTTAACACACAGGAGAAGGCACAGAGACTTAGACAAAAGGACAGAGGAATTTATCCCAAATGAAAGAACAGGATAAGGCCATAGCCAGAGATTTAAGTGAAACAGATATGAATAACATGCCTGATAGAGCATTTAAAGTAATGATCATAAAGATACTCACTGGACTTGAGAAAAGAGTGGAAGACATGAGTGAGACCATCGATACAGAAGTAAGGAATAACATAGCAGAGATAAAGGGCTCAATAAACAAAATGAGAAACAAGACTGATGGAATGAATAGCAGGCTGGAAGAAGCAGAGGAACAAATTAATGATCTGGAAGATACAGTAATGGAAAGTAATCAAGCTGAGTAGAGAAAACATAATTATGCAGGATAAGAATAGACTTAGGGAACTCAGTGACTCCATCAGACATAATAACATTCTCATTATAGGAGTCCCACAAGAGAGAGAAAAGGGGGCAGAAATGTTTATTTGAAGTGATAACTGAAAACTTCCCTAATCTGGTAAGGAAACAGATATCCAGATCCAGGAAGCCCAGAGAACCCCCCAAAAATCAACAAAAGCAAATCCACACCAAGACATATTATGATTAAAATGGCAAAATAGAGTGATTAAAAGAAGAAGAAGAAGAAAAGCAGCAAGACAAAAGAAGACAGTTAGCTATAAGTGAAACCCACTAAGGCTATCAGGGGATTTTCAGCAGAAACTTTCCAAGCCAGAAAGGAGAGGCATGGTATACCTTGTTAAATGCATGAAATCTTATGTGATAAAAACAAAATAAAAGCATACACACATAACAATAACTACCACCACCAAAACAAAAACAAAAAATTACTTTCACAATGCCAAATTAACTGACATTTCTCTAGTGAAAGATGTTAGGACACCAAGGTCAATGTTAAGAAAACATCATTTAGACCAGCAGGATCCTAATACCTCAGTAATTTATATCCTTAATGTAAGTACATAGAGAAACATTAGAAAATAAAATGTTTGTAATAAAAGTAGAATAGGCTCACAACTAGACTGAGAGAGCATAGCCTTTTTTTTTTTGTAATTCTGTATTAATTAATCCATTATTAATTTAGAAATCTGTTCCTTTTTTAAAAGATTTCTTTTTTCTTTTTAAAGATTTTATTTATTTATTTGAGAGAGAGAGAGAGCACAAGTAGGCAGGAGCGGTAGACAGAGGGAGAGGGAGAAGCAGACTCCCCGCTGATCAAGGAGACCAATGTGGGGCTTGATCCCAGGACCCTGGGACCATGACCTGAGCCAAAGGCAGACGCTTAACCGACTGAGCCACCCAGGCACCCCAAAATATTTATTTCTTTATTTTAGAGAAAGAGAGGGAGAAAGAGAGAGAGAAAGAGAGTGAGCACTAGTGGGGGGAGGGGCAGAGGGGGAGGGAGAATCCTCAGGCAGACTCCCTGCTGAGAAAGGGCTGGACTACGGGTTCCATCCCAGGACCTTGAGATCATGACCTGAGTGGAAATCAAGAGTTGGAAGTTTAACCAACTGAGCCACCCAGGCGCCCTCTTAGAAATATATTTTTTAAAAATTGTGGATTTCTAACTCTCCTCAGTGAGTATTACTTTAAAATTATGATGCAGTGCTAGGTAAACATGGATGGCGCTGTGGTTTGTGAGGTGTGCAATCAGAGACTGGTAGATACGGTGAACAGCCCACTTTGAGAGATACATGGCCCCATTGTCACTTATGTCAAATTGGGTCCCAGGTAAAAAAAAAGGATACAGGGCGCCTGGGTGGCCCAGTTGGTTGGGCGACTGCCTTCAGCTCAGGTCATGGTCCCACGGTCCTGGGATCGAGTCCCGCATTGGGATCCCTGCTCTGCGGGGAGCCTGCTTCTCCCTCTCCCAATCCCCCTGCTTGTGTTCCCTCTCTCGCTGTGTCTCTCTCTGTCAAATAAATAAATAAAATCTTTAAAAAAAAAAGATACAAAATTAACCAATACTACTATTTCCCTATGATTTTCTTATTAGTTAAGATTCTATTGTTCAAATTTATTCTTCATTAGAACTGAACAGTGCTGTACTAGGTATCTTATCAAAATTCCCTCAGAAAGCATACCCCATGAAGCATTTCTTTATTGGTTATTTTGTAACATTTGTTATAATATAAAAATGCTAATTCCCTACCTTTAATAACTAGCAGTTCAAAAACACTACAATTACAAGTAGTATGATCAAGAATCCCTTTTACATTCTCTTTATTCTTAACTTTGTGAATCATTAATTTCTCTTAAAATAACAAAATAAGATATTTTGTTTTAATAAAAGAATTGCAACTGATATTGAGTGATACTATTAGTCGTGATTATTCTCAATAGCAATTGTCTTTCATGAAAAATATTGAAGTCTCACCTGAGAAATTGTGTAAGATTTAGAAATGAATTTTTTCAGCAAATGTCCTTAAAGTTGTAGAATATAATAGATTACTTTAAAGGGAATTATCCTTTGAGTACAACATGATTAAACTATATGGAAGCCAGCCCACATTATTAAAGATGCTCTCAGAGGAATTCACAGTGTGATTTTGTGTATCAATTGACTTCATCTGGATCCAAAGTTAATTTGGCCTTAATTTAGCACATCTCTTGTGATGGCAATCAATTTGGATGAAAGTTCTTCGTGTTAAAAATTCCAATTCTAATGTTAATAAATTGTCATAATTACATTTTCAATATGGACATATAATTTTACATGTTTATATTCTTATTTGTCAGGCATCACATAGTAAGACTAAAGCCAGGAAATTTTATCAAAGAATGCCTAGAAAACGTTTTGGTAGAGGTGCCTGAGGCAATTGATCTAACCAAATTCCAGAAAGCTGAATTAGACTTATATAATTTTATGTATATATATATATATATTTTTTTTAAAGATTTTATTTATTTATTTGAGAGAGAGAGAATGAGAGAGAGAGAACACCTGAGAGGGGATAGGGTCAGAGGACGAAGCAGACTCCCTGCCAAGCAGGAAGCCCGATGCGGGACTCGATCCAGGGGCTCCAGGATCATGACCTGAGCCGAAGGCAGTCGCTTAACCAACTGAGCCACCCAGGCGCCCCAATTTTATGTATATTTGTATAAGATATATCAATCTAAATGATTAAACATAGAATAAATTATTACATTTATTTGAATATTCTCAAATTTCTAGTGGACTGGTATAATTTAGAGAAGAGATTGTTTTAAAATATTATAACGTGTAGTTATAATAGTATAACATGTAAATATTATAACATATGCCATTGAAATTTCTAAATGTCATTAAATTAGAAAATGTTCTTAAGCCTACTTATCTTGACTTTTAATGATGTTAAGACTGATTTTTTTTTTTTACAGTTAGCCAGGAGAATCAAAACATTTCAAAGTTGAAAACTTTAAATAAGGTTAAACCGAAAAAAGTCCAAGTAAGTTTAAACCACAAAATAAATCCCCACTGTCATATAACGTATTTCCAAGTAGTTTTATGTGGATCAGTATAGTTAGAAAATAAATATTCTAGAGAATAAAACAGCAAACATTTTACTGAATAGTTTTGTCTTATTACTTTCTTTCTAGAAAAGTTCTGATTTCTGCATTTCATCAGATTAGTATAAAGTTCATCTACCTTGGCTATAAATAAAGACAGCAAAGTGAATCACCTATTCTTTGACCAAGAGTCAGGGATTTCTCTCTTGCTTTTGCCTTTGCCTAGCCTGCTCTTCTCTCGGGAATCTGAATGACTTCTATTTTTTTTTCTATTTTTTTTATTATGTTATGTTAATCACCATACATTACATCATTAGTTTTTGATGTAGTGTTCCATGATTCATTGTTTCTGCATGACTTCTAAGCTCCTCACTTAGCTCCACACCATTCATTCCATACTCCCATGTGATTTTTTTCAGGGTAGCTTTTTCTGACTATTTTATGAAATAGCCTAACCCACCAGGCACCCCAAACATAGCCTGTTCTCCTTTTTATTTTTTTCTCCAAAGTAGATACCATTGCCTAATGTGCTAAACAATTATATGGTTATTTTCTGTTTTTCTCCCCCAAAATGTAAAATCGATGGCAGCAGAAACAGTCTTTTCTACCCTCTTGCTATCCTTTAGAACAATATCTAGCATCTAGTCATTGCTGTATAAATGCTTTTGAGTGAAAATAAAAAAAAAAGAGAGGAAGCAAGGAAAGCAGGAGGAAGGAAAGGAGGAGGGAGAAAGAAAGAGAAAATGGTGAAAAAAAGAGGAAGGAGAAAAGGAAGGAAGGGAAGGGATAGGAAGGGAGGAAGGGAAGAAGGAAGAAAGATAATGAACTTAACTTGTTATTTATGAATATAACCTCTGATAAATATGTATACTTGCTGACATATGAAGAAGGCTTTGAATCTCTCAGGGTCTTAATCAGGAATCAGATGGAATACTGAGAAAGTTACATGAAGAGACTAATTACAACAGGATAAGAAGTGTGTAGGAAACCTGGGAGGCAGCACCCCAAGGTCAGTGACAATGGGGTTCTGTAATGATGCCTAGAACTGAAGGACTTGACCAAACCCTCCAAAGGGAAGTAGGCATCCTGGGCCAGTGCCACAGGGAGAGATGTAAAGGAATAAATAATCTGACCAGTTGGATCCTTGCCTCCAGTGTTCTTCTGATGCTCCCCTTTGTGGACCCCAACCAGAAGCCGGAGAGCCAGGGAGGTGTTGCCACAGGTTAAGTCCCCGGTGAATATTTGAGGACAGATTGTCAGGTTAGACAGATTAATTCACACTTAAGGAACTTTCTTTGCAAATCCTGGGCCTTTTATCCAATTTGATGTCAGATATTTTGGAAGTTTTAGGCAACGTTAGGTCTCACAATCTCAAATGAGACTTTCTTTTAATCTCTACCAATTCTTTGCCCCAGGAATTAGTTTTTTGTATATGTCTTATGACTTAAGACCCTTTTTGATTAACTGAGTTTCAAATACTGTTTCTTATGCATAACTCTCTGAATTAGTCACTCAAAAAAACACTCCATTTTTTTCAGATCTGGGACAACTAGGTTCTTCTTTGATTAGTCTTCCAGTAACTATTTTTAACTTCTCTCCCAAATCCCTACATTGTAATTCTGAACCCAATATTTTGAATTTTAGCAAGTTGATATTGACCACATGCCTAATTGGGTTTTTATATGCACTTTCTTCATGACTCTCTGATACCACATTCTTCCAAACTTCTGTTATTCTTCCCCTTATTTTTCCTTCCTTTATTATTTTGTTTTAAAGTAAATTATACTATGATTAATAATTGTAATAACAATAATATCAAGAATAACAAACATATGTAAATAGTAATAATGTACTAGTCATTATTCTAAATAATTTCAAGAATTATTTCTTTTAAGAGTCCTACTTGCCTTTGGCAGTAGTTACTGCTATTATCAGCTATTTACAGATGGGGAAATCAAGGCAGAGAGCATGTAAGTATCTTGCTGATCTCATAGCTAGAAAGTGGGAGAGAATGGGTATCAACCTCCTAACCTGCCACCTAAATCCAAGATCCTAATCATTGCACTAAATCATCACTCTTAGGAAAAATGTTCTAACATCTTGGATGGAATTTTCTTCCACTTTTTATGGGTTCACCCCCATAAGACTCTCATCCCTATCATGTTTACACTGTAGGTATTATAAAGTTTGGTCTCAAAGTTTCCATTTTGGTCTGCCCCTGCCCTCTTTCCCCCACCACTGACAGACTTAAATCAAATTCTGGTAAATTACAAAATCTTAGAATTAACTATAATTAACAATAATTTCAAATGAACTTGGAAGAAACAGATGTGCAATGCTTGCTTTTTATAATTCTTTAATATCTAAGTCAAAATGAAGGGAGGTGATCAAAAAGTAATAAAACCTAGAACTGTCCCACAGATTTTTGTAACTTAAAGAGATTCATTTGGGGATATTTTCTAGAATATGTACTAGTATGTAATATAAACTTCTTAAGTTAAAATTCATGTAAATTTCAAAAATGTTTGCCTTTGTAAATAAAGCTTCTTTAAAAATTTTCTTTTAACACTTTTTTCTTCTTGCCCACCACTTTTTTTTTTTTTGAGAGTGAGAGAGCACAATTGGTGTGGGGTGGTGAGGGGCAGAGAGAGAGGGAGAGAGAGACTCTTAAGCAGGCTCCACTCTCAGTGTGGAGCTTGATGCGGGGCTCGATCTCATGACCCTGAGCCAAAATCAAGAGCTGGACTGTTAGCCGACTGAGACACCTCGGTGCCTCAATGCCCACCACTATTCTTATCAAGCATTTCAGCAGTCAAGAGAAATCATGATCCTTTTTTCATATGCTTTGCCTGTTAGAATGAATATATGGAAAATTTTTACCACTATAAAATATGTGGTAAATTTACCACATTGCTCAATATGGATGCTTATAGTACTTAATTCAGTTTATTTACTAAAATTGTAAGCTGGAAGATTTTTTGTCCCAAATCTGTAAACAGGATAATATATTAAAAACAAAACAAAACACAAGTCCATCACCTCTTTCTCAATGGCTATTATCCTTTTCCCCCTTCTAACTCCAGTTGAATTTTTAGTTTTCTCCTCTGGAAGATATTCAGTCTGATATTGATATTCCATATATAATTTCTTTTTTTTAAAGATTTTTATTTATTTATTTGACAGAGAGAGAGAGAGAGAGATCACAAGTAGGCAGACAAGCAGGCAGAGGGACAGGGAGAAGCAGGCTCCCTGCTGAGCAGAGAGCCCTACGTGGGGCTCGATCCCAGGACCCTGGGATCATGACCTAAGCCGAAGGCAGATGCTTAAGCATCTGAGCCACCCAGGCGTCCCGATATTCTATATATAATTTCAAAAAAGTATCTCTGTTTCTCTTTCTCTCTCTTTTTCTCCTTCTCTTTTTGCTTTGGCAGGCAAAGCACAGAGTTCCACCAATGAGATGGGACTTCATGAGGGGAAAAAGAAATAACGCTGTGTTTGGAACAATATAATTGGTATGTGTGGTCTGAATGTGAAATTAAATCTGCCCTCTTGGTTTGATATCCCAGAGAGGAAAGAAGGAGGGAATTGTGGATTAAAAAAAAAGAAAACCAATCTCAGATATGCCATCTTTGCACAAAATAGTCAAAATGTAACCCAACACAGAGGAAAAATGTAAGTGGAAAGACATCTGCAGGTGCTTTTGTCAGCTAAGGATGTATGGAAAATAAAATGCTACAGATACTCACATTTTCCCATGATATGCTGTGGAATGTTTCTAGTGATTCAGAATTAATACCTGTTAGCCTGCACAAAGTAATGCCTAAAAGTAAAATTGCCAAAGAGAAATTTATAATAGTAGAATGTAACACCAAATTCCTCAGCTCTAGGTGCCTGGAGCCCTTTATCTATCTTCTGGCTTTACCCCATCACCAGATTTCTGGCGTAAGGTTGGTCCAGGATGAGCTCTCCCCATTCAATTATGTGTAGTGATAGAAAAAGAACTATTTGGGAAACTATCTAAAAGCACTACACAACTAAAGGGAAAAAAGGAGTGTCATAATGATTTTCACAGAAATAACCCCAAACCAGTAAGATGACACTGTTAAAAATGTGAAAACTTTGAAGAAAAAAACATTGCTTATGAAATTTGAGAACCTAAATGCAACATGGCCTCGGTATTTAATGGTTTCAGAGCAGATCTGCTCTAGGAAGAAATTATACAAAACCAGTAAGAGATCAGTTTAAGCTTGCAGAGCTTAAGAAATGAATGCCAAAGAGAAAGAAAGAAAGAAAAGAAAGGAAGGAAGGAAGGAAGGAAGGAAGGAAGGAAGGAAGGAAGGAAGAAAGAAAGAAAGAAAGAAAGAAAGAAAGAAAGAAAGAAAGAAAGAAAGAAAGAAAGAAAGAAAGAAAGAAAGAAAGAAA